>NC_069500.1:692631491-692838991 GCF_027579735.1 Bombina bombina
CAAAGTTAAACAGCTCTTTTTCCTTTAAAACACTCAGTCCCCCTCTAACAGTAAAACCCCCCAAAATAAAAAAAAACTAACTAAAAAATCCTAAACTACCCATTGCCCCTAAAGGGGCATTTGTATGAGCATTGCCCTTAAAAGGGCATTTAGCTATTTTACTGCCCTTAAAAGGGCATTCAGCTCTTTTACAGAGCCCATTAAAAGCCCTAATCTAAATAATAATATTTAAAAAAACAAAACAAAAAAAAAACCTAAGTCTAACCCCCAGATAGGTACTCTTGGTTCCTGGAGTCCGACAGTGAAGTCTTCTTCCAAGCGGCGACCTCTTCTATCTTCATCCAGGACTGTGGAACCAGCGACCGAGGAACTGAAGATCAGCGACCTAGGAACTGAAGACCAGCGGAGCCAAGGAGCGTGGAGGATCCTCTCTGTACACTGAATATTGAATGCAAGTTACGCGTTTAAATATGGTGTCACTTGCATTCCTATTGGCTGATTTGATTCTTCAAATTCAAATCAGGCAATAGGATGAGAGCTACTGAAATCCTATTGGCTTTAGACTTAGGAGTTAGACTTAGGTTTTTTTTAATTTTTATTTTTTAGATTAGGGCTATTGGGCAATCGTAAAAGAGCTGAATGCCCTTTTAAGGGCAGTAAAAGAGCTGAATGCCCTTTTAAGGGCAGTGCCCATACAAATGCCCCTTTAGGGGCAATGGGTAGTTTAGGATTTTTTAGTGTTAGTTTTTTTTTATTTTGGGGGTTTGGTGGGAGGGGGGACTTAATATTTTTTAAGGTAAAAGAGATGTTTAACTTAGGGCCTACAAAAAGGCCCTTTTGCTATTGGTAGTTTAGCATTAGTTTAGGGAGTGTTTTTATTTTGGGGGGCTTTTTTATTTTCATACGGATTAGGTTTAATTTTTTTATTTTTGATAATTTGGTTTATTATTTTATGTAATGTTAGACTTTTTAATTTTATGTAAATTTAGATTAATTTAAATTTAGGTTTTTTATTTTTAAAGTAATGTTAGGTTTTTTATTTTAGTTGTAATTTAGGATTATTTTGTTATGTAATGGGGTTAATTTAGGGGTTGTTAGGTTAGGGGGCTTAGTGATTAGTTATTTGCGATATGGGACATGGCAGTTTAGAGGTTAATGTAATAATAATTTATTATAAGTTGCGATGTGGGTGAGATGGTGGATAGAGGGGTTTTGACGTGTCGGGTTAGATTTCAATGGGAAAAAGGTATCAAAAAGCACCTTTTTCTGTTTTACACCTAGTTGAGCTGTGTGTAATTTTTGTTACTGTATCGACAGCCTCCGACAGTGTATTAATAGTTTGCACGGGCATTGGAAACTGGGTATTATTTAAAGATTAGCAGCTTCTGATACTTTGTATGGGACACAATAATGTTTTGACAGCAGGAGACCAGTTGTTGAAATTGAGTTATAATGGGCCGTTGGAAGCAGTTGATAAACGATATTGCTTCCGACAGCATATTTATCGGTTTGCAACTGCATGCAAACCGAATTACGATTCAATAGAAACAAGCCCTTAGACTTGAGGGGACAGACAAAAACTGGAGGCCCAGTGGATCAGATGATTGAACACTATGTTCCTGAGGGGTCTCAACAGAGACATCCCTTGGGGACATTTTGTCTTAACTAAATATATGGTTATTTAGTATTTGTAAATCAAAAAAGACTTATTACAATTTCTGGGATTTTAATTCAGATTATATACTTGTCCACACAAATATTAATTAAATCTATTTTTCCTTCTTGAAAAATCCTATTTTGGATATCTCCTGAGGATATTCTACTCTGTTTTCCTGATTCTTTGGACTAAGTGGGATTGAGTGAGTTATGAAAATTAAGAATTCGAGTTAGCATTATCTGCAAGGGTACATGTTAGTATCTATGTAAGATAAATATGAAAGCTGAATGGTCATGCAGTATATATATTAAGATTTGTAGATATAGGATGAATAATTCAATACGTATATATAATGCAATTTAGGAATAATAAGCAGGGATTACATATAGTACTTAGTTTCTTTTTTGCAATATAAATGGTTACTTGTTATGCCTGATACTGAAAGTCTTGTGCCTATGTGTTGAACTTATGACATCTGAAATATTAACCAATAAGAAATAACTTGACTTGGTTTAAATGGCTTTACCACAGAAGCATGAACATACTCCTTGACAGGAGTGTTCTATCAATGCACCTGAATATGTCACGTAGTCACATGATCTGTTAACTTCACAAAGCATCTTGCCGATACTGTCACCATCCCCCAGAAGTATGTACATGCGGAATTCACCAAGGACCCAAAACTCCTGTAAGTAAGTATTGTATGGAGGGCTATTGGTAGTTTAGCATTAGGGTGTGTTTTTATTTTGGGGGGGCTTTTTTATTTTTATAGGGATTAGGTTTAATTTTTTTATTTTTGATAATTTGGTTTATTATTTTATGTAATGTTAGAATTTTTTATTTTTGTAATCTTAGATTATTTTTTTTATTATTATTATTATTTTTAAGTAATTTTAGCTTTTTTATTTTAATTGTTTGTAATTTAGTATTTTTTAATTAAGTAATTAGAGTTAATTTAGGGGGTGTTAGGTTAGGGGGTGTTAGGTTAGGGGGTGTTAGGTTAGGGGGTTTAGTAATTTAATTAGTTATTTTTGTTGTGAGGGTTTGGTGGATTAGGGGTTAATAGTCTAATTAAGTTTATTGCGTTGGTGGAGGATGGCGGTTTAGGGGTTAATAGTTTATTAAGGTATATTGCATTGTGGGGTTATGGGGGTTTAGTGGTTAATAACTTTATTAGGTATATAGCGTTGTGGGGGGTTGGTGGATTATGGGTTAATAGGTTAATTAGATGTTTTGCGATGTGGGGGTTGGTGGATTAGGGGTTAATATAGGTTATTAGTTATTGTGGTGGGGGTTTGCGGTTGACAGGTAGATAGATATTGCGCATGCGTTAGGTGTTAGTTACTATTTTCAGAGGGTTATGGTGCTCATATACTCAGTGCAAGTCTTGCAGCGCCTGCCTATGTGTGGCGAGGTAAAAATGGAGTAGAACTTCTCCATTTTCGCTGCGTATGTCCTTGCGCTGATTATGTTATACCGATTTGCGACGCGGTTCTATGTTAGCTTATGGGAGTAAAAATTGCGGGCAACGAGTGAAATATACGTGCCGCATCATTTAAATGCGCGCTGTATACGTGATACCAAAAACGTGTAAAATCTGGCGTCGCTGGCTTTTATGGGCGACGCCGAATATGTAATATTGCATCTCCTGAGTCTGCCACTACCTCATATGTATAGGTTTGTCTAATTTTTGTGACTTTATAGGGCCCAAATAGAACCTGCCAATTGCTGTTTTCAAATTTTTACAGATTTATTTCTTGGCCTATGTTGCATTTAGAGTAGTGAAGTGGTCTATCAGCTCAAGATACCCCATAATGCAAACTATTTTTAATGGTAGACAACCCAGGGAATCTGAACTGGAGCATTTTCTGCTTTTGTGATCTCATCACCAATTTCTTCCACTTTTTGCAGTATTATTTTTTCTGCACAGACGTTGAATATTCATTGTAAATATTGAAATCCTGATGTGTTTCACTACAGAAAAAATCATCAATATGTGTTCAGCTATGTCTCCGAAATATGCCAGTACCCCACACATATAGGTATGTCTACTTTTTGTTAAGTCATAAAGTCAAATGAGGAAGCTGTCCATTTCTGTTTTTAAAGTAGGATTTTTTACAGATTAAATTTTTTGGGCTGGTATTGCAAATAGAGTACTGCAGTAGCCTTCCACCTTAAGATACCCCCATGATGCATACTATTTTAAATGGTAGATATACAAGGGAACACAGTAATTATTATTGTAAATATTGAAATCCTGATATGTGCCGTTGCAGAAAAATGAAATATGTGTCCAGCTACAACTCGTCAGTCTTCTGGTACCCAACATGTATAGGTTTGTCAGATATTAATGAAGTTACGTAATTAAATTAGGGACTTTTTGATTTTCAAAACTTAAAAAAATGTGATTCTGGTCCTCTTTTTGATTTGGGGGGATTTATAGGAGCTCAGAAAGACCAAATACACCCACACAATTAATGGATTCTGTTAACTGGAGTTCATTTTCTTCATCTGTTTCTTTCAAATGCTGCAATTCTTAGACATTTCTAATAGGTAGTTCTGTTTATGGCTCTGTGGTAATTTAATGGCTCTGTTTCTGATATTGGGGTATTAAAAATTTAAGAAAAAAGTTAAAGGAAGCTTTCCCTTTTTTTTTAACTCAGATATCTAAGTTTTGCTCTAAGTAGTTAACAAGGGTGTGATAGTCTCTGAAACAATTATTAATACAGAGACCAGGCAAAAAGAATAGGGATATACTGAGTCCTTTTGGACACCTTTTTTGCTGCAGACTCTGCAGGACTTTTTGGAGGCTCATTTGCGTGCAGTGGGAGGAATCCTACTTGAGAAATGTCTTGTAGAAAGTCTTATAATGTACTCAGTATGAAAATACTGGCGGTTTGGGGCTTCTGCTTAAATAAAATATTTGTGACTATATTTATTAAGCAATCCAGGTAAGTTACTTTGTGGCCTGTATCTGACTGCTTTTTTAATACATAGGAGTTGAATATTGTCATTTGTGTGAGGTATATGGCAACTTTTTTATACCAAATGGAGGTTTTGCAATGTATCAGGTATTTCTTCAAACACTGGTCAGCCATCTTGACTACCCCCATATATTTGTTGATTGGTTTGTGCCCTCCTCTTTCCATTACTGACTCTGTGGCTTCAGTGTGCATCATACTTAAAAAATTGACATATTTTCTGTCCGTAAATCTGAGCACCAAAAGTTCTGATGCAAAGCAATGTGTTTCCACCCTTTTGCTTGGGCCGCTACAGCTGATGGGAAAATCTTCTCCTGTTTTTTTTTTGGAATGTGCCACAAACACATGTAAAAAAAAACAACAATTTTTTAATTAACTCACTACTTGTATAAAAATTGTCTAGGTATAAATGGTAGACTTTGTTAAGGAATGGAAGGATAGGGTCCCATTGTCACGCTGCACCGCTCTAGCCATTGCTAGGGGCCCAGCGTCTCCTTCCCTGCTCATTGCCAGGGGTTGTGTCGGATCCGGATGCGTGCGGCAATGACATCCTCTCTTCCTGATGCCAGTCTGGATGCCTGGCGCGAATCCTGCGCCTATGTAAGTGCCATCACAACAATCTATCACTGCCCAAGTATAGGTGTTACCTTGTGTGCTCCTGGGTGTGATAGATCATTGTTTCATTTAGCCTACTTGTGTATGATCCCTGCCTATCTGACTACTCTACCTGCTATAACCCTTAATTACTGGATTCATATACTGCTGCTGAACCCTGCCTGTCTGACTACTCTTCTTATTAACCCCTATTGTTCTGGATCGCCTATTTGTTGCCAAACCCTGCCTGCCTGACCATTCTAGTGGTGTGCCCTTGAACTGCTTTTCTGTTGCCAAATCCTGCTTGCCTGACCTTTCTAGTGGTGTGCCCTTGGACTGCTTTACTGTTGCCAAACCTGGCCTGCCTGACCATTCTAGTGGTTTGTCCTTGGACTGCTGTGCTGTTGCCACTGGGGACTGTCCAGCCATTGGGGAGTGCCGTCTTCCTCATGTTATTAACTTTCTCTGCTCTGGGATATTCCCTATCATTCCGGCTCGGCGCCGGGATAACAAGACAACTGGCCGAGTTCGGTTTGATAGAGGAATATTCCACAAGCATTACATTATACTTTGGCCATGAAGACAGATGAGGTGGCACGAGCTGTTTATCTTCAGGGACAGATGTTGGGAACCCATACCACACAGTTGCAGAATATGGATTCCAAGCTAGAGGCTATTATCGCTCAACTCTGCTTACAAGTTAGATCGAGGAATACCACTGCTGTTGTTTCACTGCCAGTCCCTACTTCTAATACTGTGACTTCTTCCTCTGCTTCTGGAAGTATACCCCGGATACCTTTGCCTGACAAGTATGAAAGTACTACTGATTGCAGTTTTTTTTTTAACCAATGCAGGCTGCACTTCCGCAAAGATCCTCACACCTTTTAGTCTCACCAGTCAAGGGTCACCTTTATCATTTCCTTGCTGAAAGACAATGCCCTAGCCTAGCATTATGCTGATAATTTCATTTCTGCATTATCTTCTGTGGTTTGGGACTTCTGGCCGTACCTCATCTGCAGAATATTCTCTCCTGGATCTCCGCCAGGGCAATAGAACTGTGGCACAATTTGCCATTGAGTTTCACACCTTGGCACCTGAAACCACTTGGGATGGCAGTGCTCTCAAGGCAGTAGGGGTCTGCATGAATGCATGATATTCCTTCTTTAGATGACTTTATAGCGTTTCCCTACTTCTAATACTGTGACTTCTTCCTCTGCTTCTGGAAGTATACCCCGGATACCTTTGCCTGACAAGTATGAAAGTACTACTGATTGCAGTTTTTTTTTTTTTTAACCAATGCAGGCTGCACTTCCGCAATGATCCTCACACCTTTCAGTCTCACCAGTCAAGGGTCACCTTTATCATTTCCTTGCTGAAAGACAATGCCCTAGCTTAGCATTATGCTGATAATTTCATTTCTGCATTATCTTCTGTATTTGGGACTTCTGGCCGTACCTCATCTGCAGAATATTCTCTCCTGGATCTCCGCCAGGGCAATAGAACTGTGGCACAATTTGCCATTGAGTTTCACACCTTGGCACCTGAAACCACTTGGGATGGCAGTGCTCTCAAGGCAGTAGGGGTCTGCATGAATGCATGATATTCCTTCTTTAGATGACTTTATAGCGTTTTGTATCAGTCTGGACTCTTGCTTTAAGGAGAGACAAGCAAAGAGAGACAGAACAAGGAGGGTCCTACCCTCTCGTCCTCCTGTTCATCCAGTTTTGGCAGCATCCTCTACCCCTTCAGCAGCTCTAGTTACCTCAGTGGAGGAACCCATGGATCTCTCCTCCTTCAAACCTTCAGAGTATTTAAGACAGAGAAGAAGGAGACTGAGACTATGCTTTTATTGTGGATCTAACACCCACCAACTAAAGGACTGTGACATTCGGCCAGGAAAAGCCAATGCGTAGGTGATCTCTACTAAATATCCTCACTCCTCTTGGACCCTGGTACCTGTTACCCTTACCTTCCTTCAGAATACTGTCCACACTCAAGCCTTCATTGATTCAGGGGCAGCTGTAAACTTCCTGGATCACAGTTTCATGATTCAAGCTGGCTTGCCTCTTCTGCAGAAAAGATATTGTCTCAAAATAACTACTCTGGATGGCACCCCCTTGGTTCAGGCTTGATCCACTTTGAGTCAGCCCCCTGACCGTGTGAGTCCTTCAATATGAACAGCTGCAGTTTGAGGTCATATATTCCTCAGCACTACCTGTCATCCTTCTTCTTCCTTGTCTTTGGGTACACAATCCACAGTTCGACTGGGCTGAGGGACAACTGGCCTCCTGTGGTACCTCCTGTTCCCACTACTGCCTTGCTAAAGTCACTCCTCTTCTCCGCATTCCCATAGCCAGTATACAAACTCCTTCAAACCTTTCTGCAGTATATGCAGACTTTGCAGATGTATTTGAGAAGAAAACAGCCAACGTGCTGCCACCCCACTGTCCTTATGACTGAAAGATTAACCTCTTTCCCAGTGCCCCACTTCCTAAAGGGAGGACTTATCCACTCTCCGAGGCTGAAACCAAATCCATGGAGGAGTACATCCAAGAGAATCTAGCTAAAGGTTTTATTCCCCCTTCCTCCTCTCCTGCTGAGACAGGCTTCTTTTTTGTCAGTAAGAAGGATGGTGGGCTCAAACCCTGCATCAACTACAGGGCCCTGAACAACATAATCATCAAGCATCGATATCCCTTTCCAATGCTCACTGAACTGTATGACTCGTTCCAGGATGCTCGCTTTTTCAGTAAGTTGGAATTGGGGCATACAATTTTTATTCGTATATTTCCAGGCCACGAATGGAAGACAGCCTTCAACACAAGATCCGGGCATTACGGATACCTTTTAACGCCCTTTGGGCTGTGTAATGCCACTGCAGTCTTCCAGGCTTTTGTCATCAATGTCTTCTGTGACCTCCTCAACCACACTGTCATCGTCTATCTGAATGACATCCTTGTTTTCTCTTCCACTTTAGAGGAGCATCATAGACAAGTGAGACAGGTGCTTCTACGTCTCAGAGACAATTCTTTGGTAGCCAAGCTAGAAAAATTTGAGTTTGATCAAGCTCAGATCCAATTCCTTGGTTATGTCATTTTGAAGGAGGGTTTTGCCATGGATCCTGCTAAACTCACCGCAGTTCTAGAATGGCCTCAACCTACTTCTTTAAAGGAATTACAGAAATTGCAGGTCACTGGAATCATCACTCATTGGCAACGTATTCACTCTCAGCTACGTTCATAATAATAATATAAGAAGTTTGCTGATCATCATAAAGCCTCTATACGTGCCATCCCAGTGGGTGAACGTGTTTGGATCTCTACTCGACACATTCGTCTGCATCAACCCTGTCACAAATAGGGGCCTAGGTTTATCGGACCTTACAAGGTCCTAAAAAGACTGTCTTCTGTTGCCTACAAAATGGCCTTACCTAAAACCCTGTTCATACACCCAATCTTCCACATCTCACTACTCAAGCCTGACATCAAGAATAGATATACCCGGGTTCCAAGCTCCACTTCCTCCGCTCCTGGTCCGTGGTGACCCTGAATATGAGGTAGCCAAGATCCTGGACTCCATATACAGGCACAGACAACTGCAGTATCTCATACATTGGAAGGGTTACTCGGTGGCAGATCATTCCTGGGTTCCTGCCCATGATGTGCATGCTCCATCTTTGGTCTCCAGATTCCATGCTGCTCATTCTTTGAGGAGGACTCTGGTTCCCAGGGGGCTATGTTACGCTGTGCCGCTCCAGCCATTGCTAGGGGCACGGCGTCTCCTTCCCTGCTCGTTGCCAGGGGTTGTGTCGGATCCAGAATGCGTGCGGCGCTGACGTCATCTCTGCACACTCCTCTCTTCCTGATGCCAGTCCAGACACCTGGCGCGAATCCTGCGCTTATGTAAGTGCCATCACAACGATCTATCATTGCCCAAGTGTAGGTGTTACCTTGTGTGCTCCTGGGTGTGATAGATTGTTGTTTCTTTTAGACTACTCGTGTATGATCCCTGCCTGTCTGACTACTATGCCTGTTATAACCCTTAATTACTGGATCCATATACTGCTGCTGAATCCTGCCTGCCTGACTATTCTGCCTGATATAACCCTTAATTACTGAATTGATATACTGCTGCTGAACCCTGCCTGTCTGACTACTCTGCCTGACATAACCCTTAATCACTGGATTAATATACTGTTGCTGAACCCTGCCTGTCTGACTACTCTGCTTATTAACCCCTGTTGTTCTGGATCATCTATTTGTTGCTGATTTCTGCCTGCCTGATCATTCTAGTGGTGTGCCCTTGGACTGCTTTGTTGTTGCCAAATCCTGCCTGCCTGCCTGACCATTCTAGTGGTTTGTTCTTGGACTGCTCTGCCATTGCCGCTGGGGACTGTCCAGCCTGTGGTGAGTGCCGTCTTCCTCATCTTACCAACTTTCTCTGCTCTGGGATATTCCATATCATTTCGGCTCGATGCTGGGATAACAAGACTACTGGCTGAGTTTGGATTGATAGAGGAATATCCCACGAGCATTACACCCATATTTGCCATTTGTGATTATCGATTCTGGAGAACCTTGGGGATCTGACATGCTGTCTCTTCCTGTATATATTCTGCAGACGCAAGTATATTCTGTTTTACTTTCTTACAATATGTAAAATTTCACCCCATAGTAAGCCCTTTTTGAGAGTATGTACTGTTTGAACAGCAGCCTCCCCTTAACTCGCATTAGCGTTTTATTAATAGAAATTTGTTGCTTGGGAACATAGATATAAATATATTAAATATGTTAAAAGGGGGTGAATTTTGACAAGTCTTTAAGAATTTGGATCACCTTTTGGGGGGCACACACTGTTGTTAGTAAAAAAAGGTAAAAACCAGAGGAACATCTGGAGGGATATTTATCAAGCCGTCAACCGCAAATACGCTGAAATTCCACAGCGTAATTGTGGCGAGCCTGATTCGACCCATTTATCAAAGCCTACAGACCAGCAAAAGTAGAAATTTGTGACGTAACATACGATCTGCCGATCTCCTTCCGACACAGATCGATGCTTACGTCATTACAGATGTTCTGAATACAAATTCGGCACTATCTGACAACTTTTGCTAGTTATCGGAATGTAAGGGACGCCATCTTGGATGATGTCATTTAAAGGGAAACTTCATTCTTCAAGATTCTTCGTAAGAAGAGGATGCTCTGCGCCGGATGTCTTGAAGATGGAGCCACTCCGCACCGGATGGATGAAGATAGAAGATGCCGTCTGGATGAAGACTTCTGCCCGCTTGGATGAAGACTTTGGCCCGCTTGGATGAAGACTTCTGCCAGCTTCGCTGAGGACTTCTGCCGCTTGGATGAAGATGGATGTCCGGTCTTCGAAAACTGTAAGTGGATCTTTGGGGGTTAGTGTTAGGGTTTTTCAAAGGGTTTATTGGGTGGGTTTTAATTTTAGGTTAGGGACTTTGGGCTGAAAAAGAGCTAAATGCCCTTTTAAGGGCAATGCCCATACAAATCCCATTTTCAGAGCAATGGGGAGCTTAGGTTTTTTTAAATAGGATTTTATTTGGGGGGTTGGTTGTGTTGGTAGTGGGTTTTACTGTTGGGGGGTGTTTGTATTTTTTTTTTTTCCAAAATACTTTTTATTTTAAGATAAACTTGTGAATAACAACAATATGTTATACAGTTTTTTTGCATATACATAGGTTTTTCTGAAATCACAGTGAGAGTGTCATCATAGGCAAATACAGGTCATATCATATACCCACAAGGGTCTTACAGGTTACATAATCATAGAAGAAAGGACATTACAGTTTAACCAATCTTAATTATGATGATTAGCAGGGCAGAATAATCATAGGCATTAACTCAGCATTATGGTAATTACAGCAAGTCAGTCTAATGAAAATCATTATCTTGCTTCTCTCAGTGATCCGACAGATCAATTTCAGCGTGCACCTCCAGGCGGGGCAAATCGCCCCACAAGAAGTAGGGACAGCAGAAAATAGGGGCCGGGGTAGGGGAAATAGGTTACACAGTGTAGGAGGAGAGGGGGGGGGGGTTAGGGGAATGGAAGAAGAAGGAGTGAAAGCATAGGTCAGTGATTGCAGATGAAAGGGAATAGGCGGGGGAATTTGTTACAAGAGTCAAGATCTATCCGCCTATCTATTGTTTTCTTGGTAATAGAACCAAGGTTCCCAAATCTGCCAGTAGAGATCTTCTTTATCTATATTGAAGTAAAAACTCTGTTCCATCTTGGCATATGTCTGTATTATGGGGATAATAACTGTTATGTCAGGGGGTTGAGTCTGTTTCCAAGCTCTCGCTATCGCCAACTTAGTGGCAGCAAGAACAAAAATTAACAATTTAGACAGGGGAGCCTGAATGTGTCTCGGGAATACGTGTAGTAAAGCCATATCAGGGGTGAGTGATCTATTCAGTCCAAGGGCAGAGCAGAGGGAGGACACCTGCATCCACAAATGTTTTAATTTAGGACATTCCCACCATATGTGAATATCGGACCCTCTTGATTCGCAGTCTCTCCAGCAGAGAGGGGAGGTTGTAGGAAACATCTGTGAGAGTCTAGAGGGGGTATAATACCATTTTAGAAACAGTTTCATATATGATTCTAGAGTGTTCTCACAGTGTACTGTCTTCTTGGTTAGAGTCATAGCCATGTGCAGATCTTTGTCAGTGATTGGTCTGGACAAGTCTCCCTCCCATGCTCTAAGTTGCCAAGGTCTGTCTTTGTTTGTGGACGAGAGTAGTAAGCTATAGTGGAATGAGATAAGTTTAGGGGTCTTAACAGTGAGTTGCCACAATTTTTCCCAAGCGGTCAGAGGTCTATTAGGGCCTTTAGGGAATCCCCAAGAGACCAGGAAGGCGTATAGTCTAGAGTACTCAAATGTAAGCCATATAGGGGGGTTTGGAATGACAGATTCTATATTGTTCGGGCTTACCAGAGTGTCTGAGGAATATAGCTGGGAGATCATTTTCAGATCCCAAACACCCCAGTGCTGTACGTGTGTGTCCGGCAGGGCTGCAAGCAAGGCGGGCAGAGACTGGATAGGAGATGGATGTGGGGCAACCTCTGGTAGGTTCCTGAGGCTGTGCCAAATTTTCAAGTTGTCTCTGATAATGACATTCTTTATTCCCAACGTATCCAGTCGGTAGGTAGGAATCCATGGTAAATCAGCCAAACTCAGGCCTGTAGGGAGATCAGAGGCCTCTATGGTCTTCCAACCTTGCGGTTCACCCTTATCTGCCCAGGCTAAGATGTGAGAGAGCCTAGCGGCTTCATAGTATCCACGAATACTAGGCATAGCTACACCTCCCTGCTCATACTTTTTCTGAAGGATCTTTGCTGCTATACGAGGCTTAGATTTGTCCCAGATATATTTTTGACCAAGAGATTGGAGCTTATCTATAAGGGCACTAGGAACATTAAGAGGTAAGCAGCGAAAGTAATAGAGAATTTTAGGTAGGATTGTCATCTTAAAAGATGCTATGCGGCCTAGCCAAGAGATCTCTTTAAAGTTCCATGAGGTGGTGAGCTCGGTAACTTCTTTAATAATGTCTGAGTAGTTTATAGAAAGTACTGCTCTCCGATCTGCACCAAGTTGAATCCCCAAGTGTTTGATGGTGGAATGTGACCATTGAAAGGAGTATGAGGTTCGCAGAACATCTAGTTCAAAGGCAGGGAGACCAACCGGCAAAGCCTCGGTCTTTGAAACGTTAACCTTATAATAACTATGGGCACCAAATTTGGAAACAAGGTCAAGAAGGGCAGGTAGGGAGCCTAATGGGTTTGTGAGGAATAATGTCACGTCATCCGCGAACAATGCTATTTTTTCTGTTTGACCAGAAAACTGTACTCCCCGTATCGTACGTGAGTTTCTAATGGCTTGGGCCAAAGGTTCAATGGCTAGTGTGAAAATTAAGGGCGATAGGGGGCACCCCTGCCTAGTACCGTTAGTGATATGAATTTCCGGAGAGGTAAAACCTAAGCCCTTAACAACCGCCGATGGACAGGAATATAAGGCGCGGATAGCTGTTACTACTTCGTCTGGTATGCCAAATTGGGCTAATGTGCACCATAAGTAATCCCATCTGACCCTGTCAAACGCTTTCTCTGCGTCTAAAGACAGGGCCAGCATGGGAATTTTTAGACGAGACGCTTCTGTGAGGATATTAAGCATTTTCCGAGAATTATCCGGTCCTTCTCTACCAAAGGTGAATCCAACTTGATCTGAGTGTACTACCTTCGGGAGTAAGGTATTAAGGCGGTTGGCCCAAAGTTTGGCATAAAGTTTCACATCACCATTAATCAATGAGATTGGTCTGTAACTAGTACATTGTGTTGGGTCTTTATTCGGCTTGGGGATAGGTAGAATTATTGCCTGCAGGTATTCATTAGCAAACAGACCTGACTCTCGAGCCTCCAAAAAAACCTTGAGGAGGATCTTATTCAGATCAGATTTAAAGAGCTTATAGAAGGATGCCGGGTACCCATCAGGGCCCGGGGCTTTATTATTTTGGGTATGCTTGATAGCTAAGTTAATTTCAGTTAGAGAGAATGGGGCCTTAAGTGTTTCTTTATCTACCTCTGATAGTGCGGGTAGATTAAGACCTTGTAGGAAATCTTTCACTTCTTGAATAGGTGATTCTTCACCAGCCATTGAAGGGTGGAGATGATACAAATCAGAATAATAGGCCGCAAAGGTTTGTCCAATTTCTTTAGGCGAGGAGACCGATTTGGTTCCCTGTTTGAGTGATAGTATTCTAGCTGCCGCGGTTCTACCTCTCAGTTTGTGTGCTAAGAGCGTTGAGGCTTTATTACCCTGACAATATAGCAACTTTTTGAATCGAGTATGGGCTTCCCTTACCCTCTCCAGCTCCCTATCCGCTATTTGCGCTCTAAGAGTTTTGATTTTATCAGCTAGAGGGCTCAACGGGGAGGTCTTATTTTCTTGTTCAGTCCGTCGTAGCTCTGTCATAAGAAGGCCCAAAGGGGCTTTCATCTGATGCCTAAGTTTTGCCTGTCTCCGAATGCAGATCCCTCTCACATATGCCTTCAGGGCGGCCCAAACTGTTTGAGATGGCATACCCGGAGTTTCGTTTAGCTGTAAGAATTCTCTAATAGAATTTTGGAGAGAAGTCCTAAAAGGCTTGTCCTGTAGGGCCTGCTTAGGAAGTTTCCAACCAGGCCTAGACATTGTTGTTTGGTCAGTGGAGAGGGTAAACATGAGAACATCATGATCCGACCAAGCACAGACCTTTATATGTGATATTAAAACTCTGTCAAGTGTCCATGAATCCGTGAAAAAGTGGTCTAGTCTCGAGTAAGAGTGATGGGGTCTAGAGAAGTATGTGTAATCTCTGTCACTGTGGTGGTATGCCCTCCAAATGTCATATAGGTTGTGCTGGATTATGTACTGACGGAATCTGTTGGCAGTAGTTATAGTATACGTGTCAATTTCTTTCCCCCTCTGAACTTTCTTGTCAACTAGGGGGTCCCACACCATATTGAAATCACCCCCTAGAATCAGAGTTCCAGCTTTGTATTTTTCTATTTTAGACAGTACCTTTTTCAAGAATTTGGGTTGTGATTGGTTAGGGGCATAAATATTTACCAATGTGAATAGAATACCGTTAAGCTTACAGGTGAGCAAGAGAAATCTACCCTCAGAGTCTTTCTCCTCATAGATATGTTCATATTGCATGGTTTTATGTATGGCAATAGCTACCCCTCTAGATTTTTCAGAGTGGGAGGCGAGAATCACAGTGGGATAGTCTGGGGTTCTGTACGGGGCCTGGGAGGATGCCAGCCAGTGTGTCTCTTGTAGGAAGATAATATGTATTTTGAGAGCCTTCATAGTGTTTGTAAGCATAGTTCGTTTGTCTTGTGAATTGAGACCATTGGCATTTAGTGTTGCAAAAGAGATATTGTTGGGGATTGACATTTTTGCAGGCTTAGGAAGCTGGGAAGGAGAGAGGGAAAAAGATAGCGGAGAGAGAAACAGAGTTAAGGCACAAAAACTTACCCCGCCCGAAGGTGCACACCTAGAGACGACTCCCAATAATCTTAAATTGAGAAGTTCTGGTCTCTGTTCAGAAAGGTCTCAAGAGATCAAGTTCGAGAGAAAATGTAATTGTTACCTGAAATAGGAAGTACAGTTAGTCAGGGATTCTTTATAAAATATAGAAAGTACAATCTATATCGTCAACATCAGACCAAGTCTACTCAGGTGTATTTGTTCGGGGTATAAGTGTATTCACAAGTATGATGACCCGCCGGATCATCAAATGGAGAAGCTTGTCTAAAGATTAGACCAACTTCTCCTATCCCCTTAGGAGGGGATATCACAAATATAATTTGCGTATATGAGGGGGGGGGCGGTACAAGTATATCAACCTGAAAAAATAGATTGACTAAACATGGGGGAGTGTGAACTATAGGATAACAATCATATCTTAAATTAACTAACATAGTAACAGGGGTCTACATTTAGTGCAATTAGTCTGTTGTACGTCATTTCCATATATGCAATTTCAGTTAGATCTAGTTCTAGTTTAAAACAATTTTTACTATATGCCTGATAAAGAATGTGCAGCATAGAATTCTAGGCGAATCTATATGTAGTTTTAAGTGATTCTACAGAAGCACATCTATATCTAACAAGGTTTGCAATAACATATGTATCATTTGAGGGAGTGAAAACAGAGCACCTTCCGTCCCTCAAAGGAATAGCAATCAGGTTTTGGTTGGATACAGATTTGGCTTTAATCAACTCTAATGATACGTCTATCAAACCACTTTCAGCATAAACACATTGGAGAAGGGGAGATACCTGCGACCCTTAGCATCTGAAAAAGAGATGTTGAATGGGCAGTGGTAAGCCGCCACAGGGCTGAAGTGCTGTTTCCAACTGGAAATCCCGAATCTCCTCCTCTACAACGTGAAAAAAAATTTCTACTATATGTCTGGCAAACAGTTTGCTGCTTAGAATTCTGGGTGGATCTAGATGTAGGTTTAAATGATACTTCCTTTATATCTATGAAACAGTTTACAGCATAACCTATTTGAAGAAGGGGAGATAGTCACGATCCTGATCCTCTAAAGAAGAGATGTTTAATATATAGAGGCAAAACGCCTCAGGACGTATTTTCTGTTATCTACAGGGAATCCCGAATCTCCTCCTCTTCAACATGAGGTAAGTACCTAAACAGAGATAAAAATGCATCAAACAAATTTAGCAATAACATATGTATCATTTAAGGGTATGCAACATGTCATTTTCCACCCCTTAGAGGAACAGCAAATATGCTTCAGCCGAATCTAGATTTGGCTTTAATCAGCTCTTATGATATGTCTATCAAACCGCTTGCAGCATAAACAGATTGGAGAAGGGGAGATATTCGCAACCCTCAGCATCTGAAAAAGAGATGTTTAGTGGACAAAGGCAATACGCCTCAGGGCAGATTTTCCGTTTCCAGCAGGAAATTCCGAATCTCCTCCCCTACAACCTGACACAGATATCTAAACAGAAACATAAGTACATACAACAGGGCTTATAGTGACATATAAATCATTTGAAAAAAGTGCTATCATATCATTTTTTATCTCTCAGGAGAGCAGCAGTAGAGGAAATTTGTCCTCCTATTGATGGTTTTTGTGGCCCAGGTGTGAAATCTAGGACTCCAGCCCGTAATTTAGGTTGAGAGGCCTGAGAGGATGTATCCAGGCCAGAAGTATTAGGCATTGAGTTCCTTCTTATTCTGGGTTCAGATGCTATCAGTCCCCACTCTTTTAACAAGTCAAATCCCTCCTGGATGGTAAGGATAGTATGGGTTTCGCCCTTATTTGAAACTACCAATTTCGTCGGGTAACCCCATCTATACCTAATATTTTCTGCTCTTAGGATTTGGGTAATATTTCTAAAAGTCCTTCTTCTTTGTAGAGTGAAGCTTGAGATGTCTGGAAATACAGAGAGCTGCTGAAATTTAGTTGGTAGTTGTGGTTTATTGGCCAATTCTTTTAGAATCTTCTCCTTATGAGTGAAAAAATGTATCCTAGCGAGGACATCTCTCGGCTTATCTTGAGAAACCGACCGTGGTCTCGCCACCCTGTGGACCCTATCTAGTAGGAAACTTGTTGGGTCAGTATCAGACAGTATAGCCTTGCAAAACTCTAAAACATAGGGTTCCAGATCTTGTGAGCCAACATCTTCAGATATTCCTCGGAACCTCAAATTATTCCGTCTGGACCTGTCTTCCATATCAGCCAATTTTATCTCCAAGTCTGATAACTGGGTTGCCAAGCTCTGGGAATATGCCAGGAGATGGGCCTGATCCACCGTAAGATCTTCTTGCTTGCGTTCTAGGGTGTCCGTCCTTTCTCCCAATGACGCAATTTCTCTGCGCAGCTCAGCTGTAGAACCCTTTATTTCTTTAGTTAAGGTGTCTTGAAGAAGGTTCATGCGCTTGGTGAGAGCATCAACAATAGATGTAGACATTGCGTCTGGTGTGGGAGCTTGAGAGTTAATACTGTTGTCAGATTCGCTGTCACCCATGACAGAAGCAGAGTCTCGGTATGTTTGAGACAGATGGCCTTTAAAGTGGTCAGCTACTGTCTTCTTGGGTGGTTGAGATAGCCTTGGTTTTCTTCTAGAGTTTTGGGACATGCTCAGTTTCCTGTCCTCAGCCGCAGGAGAGTAGATAGCTGGAATCCAGTCAGATATTGCACCAAATAGTAGAATAGCAACTATAAAGGGTAGATTGTAGAAAATTGTGACATAGTCCCCCTGACGTCAATCTTAAGTTAGGCAGCCATATTCAGCATATTAACATCAAACAGGGAAAGGTGTAGCAATAAATTGTATAGTAATAAAATGTCCTGCTTTATGTCATATAGAGACTGATTCTTTAATATCCTACAGAGCATAGATAGTGCAGTATTATTTAGGATGCAGATGTTTGTTAAGTCTCTTTGTCACTGCGCTTGTACTGTGTGCGCCAAGAGAGTGTAGAGAAAGTCTATTGTGGTCACTCCGGCTCTGCAATCTGTATCTGACATAAATTGAAAGCGTGCTTCAGAATCAACCTCAATCAAATAATTCTGGGAATAGAGCGTATAGAGGTATTCACAAAAAAACTTGTGTATAAATATGTCAGAAGTAGGCCCTTTCTAATGCTGAGATACAGAGTTTTCAATGCGACCTTTAGGGCATCTATGAGGCTGTGATATCTTGCTGGTGGCCTGACAATAGTAAATATGCTGGTGGTTAATGGTAGGCCTCAGGTGCAGGAAAGAGTCTTATAAGCTTTGACAGGGCCTACCGAGGTTAATAACTAGACGCCAGGCACAGTTATCCCGGTTATATAGCCAGCAGGGTTTTAACATAGAAGTGTCCTTATATGTGTATAACACTCTTACCCGGTCTCCTCTGCCGTGTCTGTTCTGCTGCCAGGTCCGGGTAGGCAGGCCGCAAGATGGCGGCGGTTCGCGCCTAATAGGCTGTGGCGCACTTTAATTCTGAAGACTTTGGTCCCCCACCTCAATCCAATGCAAGCTCCGGGTTGTAGTTCCAGGGAATCGGATGGCCCTGGTGAATGGTAAGTTTAAATGTGCGTCCTCTAGGAAGGATTAGCCACCCGATACCCCCAAGCAGATTCAGAGTTGGTAATAGTCTGCTGTTCCGGAGCGGAGCCCCGACCCTCCGGACAGCTGAGGCAAGAGCAAGGGTATCGCTGCGAGGTCAGATGGTCTAGCAGATCAGAGCCAAGTCTCTGCTTTGTCGGTAGTTGCACTCGTGCGAGGGCCAGTATGAGGCCTCAGGTTGTCCTCCCAGTCTGACACTGCGGTTGTGGGTACGCTTATGGTGGGATGGCTGTTAAGCTTCGAGGTGAGAACCTCAATTCCAATGTTAGTAGAGAGGCTTCACAGGCGCCCTGGAGCGGAGCCCCGACCCTCCAGGGCCGTGTAGTCTGTGGCTGTTAGGCTGCTGTAGTTGTCCCGTAATCCGGAGATCAGTTATACTTCATCGAGTGGAGGATAGCGCCAAAAAGTTTTCTCTCTCACTTTAAGTTGGCAAGTGCTAAGGTGTTCTAGGCTGCTTTAGGATGTAAATTTTTTCAGATTTTGGAGAGTTTAATCTGCCAAATATAGAGTTTAATACACACAGGCTAACAGAGCTCGCCACTTGTGCTGCTGCTCTGTACCCCGGCTAGCTCCCGGGGTGTTTGTATTTTATTTTACAGGTAAAAGAGCTGATTTCTTTGGGGCAATTCCCTGCAAAAGGCCCTTAAGGGCCATTGGTAGTTTATTGTAGGATAGGGTTTTTTTATTTTGGGGGGGTATTTTGATAGGGATATTAGATTAGGTGTAATTAGTTTAAATATTTGATAATTTATTTTTTATTTTGTGTAACTTAGTGTTTTTTATTTTGTGTAACTTAGTTGTTATTTTTTTGTAACTTAGTAATTTTTAATAGTAGATTGAAACAACTTGAGCAGGGTTAGGTTTTAAAATATGTAATATAGTTAATTTAATTGTTAGTTTAATGTAATTTTAGTATAATAGTTAGGGTAGGTTAATTAATAGTTTAATATAGTTTAATGTAATTTTAGTATAATAGTTAGGGTAGGTTACTTAATAGTTTAACATAGTTTAATTTAATTTTAAAGGTAAGTTTTAATTTATTATAAGATAGGGATGAGTTAATATTTAATGTAAAGTTAGCGGGTTGTTAGGTTTAGGGTTAATAGCTTAATTTAGTTTATGGTGATGTGGGGGGATGGTGGTTTAGGGGTTATTAGGTTTAGTAAGTGATAGTGATGTGGGAGGCCAGGGGTTTAGGGGTTAATACATTTATTTAGTTGCGGAGGGGTCCGGGAGCGAGGGGATAGGGGTTAATAACTTTATTAGAGTTGTGGTGGGCTCCTGGAGCGGAGGGATAGGGGTTAATAACTTTATTACAGTTTTGGTGGGCTCCGGGAGCAGTGGGATACGGGTTAATAACTTTATTAGAGTTACGGCGGGGTCTGGGAGCGGTGGTATAGGGGTTAAACATTTTAGTATAGTAAGTGTATAGTGGTGGTGTTTAGTGACAGGGTATAAATAAAGTTGGGAAAAATCTGAATAGCAGCGAGATCGATGACTGTTAGTTAACAACAGTCCGCTGCTCATCACCCCGTACTTGGTGTGCGGCTTTTTGACAGCTTTTTTTATAAATAAGGAGAGCGTATTCAGGTCCGCGGCCGAGAAGCTAGGCGATGTTAGGCGAGCGTATTGGTGCCATCAGATGCAGCGTAGTTGACGGCTTGATA
Source organism: Bombina bombina (assembly GCF_027579735.1). Taxonomy (NCBI): domain Eukaryota; kingdom Metazoa; phylum Chordata; class Amphibia; order Anura; family Bombinatoridae; genus Bombina; species Bombina bombina. The sequence goes on from NC_069500.1 coordinate 692,652,050, forward strand.
ATTCGGCCTCCTGGTCTGATCCAAGACATAATAGCTGCAAAATGGGGGGATTTAACTTCAATACATTTTGATGTTAGCTTTTGTCTAATGCCCATAACAAGCAACATTGCCCAAAGTCATTTTCTCTCTGCCATGTTAGTGCTTTGCCATAGTTTAAGTTTGGCATAGCTGGATTCTGACTGAAGAATTGTTGGGCATAAAGGTTTGTTTGCTCTGCCAGATTTTCAAAGAAGCTGTCAGGCAGAAACAGTTTCAGATAATCAATTGGCTCACCAGAAGACATGACGCATATGATGCCAGGTTTTAATTTAAAAGAGGCTGCAACAGGAACTTCCAGATTTGGAGGTACCCACACTGATTCCTATGATGCAAGCTCTTGGGAGGCTACAGAGGCATCAGAGAGGCTGGATTAGTCATCCACATCAATAGTCAGCAGCACTATTCAAGACAAAATGACATTTATTGCAAAAATACAGAAAAGTCTAACTCTTTATTCAGGCCTATAGGTTGCATTGCATTTAATTTGTATATCCAAAATTATTCTTTTTTCCTTGACAAAAGCCCCCTTCTGCCCCCTGTGTGGATGTGGTACAAAATCTATGACCTGAAAGTGAAGCTGGCTGATATTATGGCCAAATTTTAAAAAAAATATAAGGAACACTAAATAGTGCTTTTAATACTAGTGCATACTAATGTGCACTGGTATTACTAGTTCGGTGCAATGGAAACGTGACCTTGCATTCGCATTAAACAGAATTATTGCTCTCACGGGAGCATGCTTCCATAGGCTCCAATAGGAGCCTCGTTCTGATGTCGGCAGAGACGGCATCAGAAAGTCATGCAGCGATGGGTAACATTTATAAATATATATGATTATATACAAATATATTTAAGTTTTAATATGTGTATACTTTAAACAAAACGTAGAAGACTCACTCTATAATAAAAATTAGCTTTATTAGATCTCTTAAAAAAAATTAATGACAGCCACCCTGCAAATAAACTGGAGAGGTGCGCAACACAGTCGGCTTACATGTTTCGGGGGTATGCCATATTCATAGCCAGGCTATGAATACGTCATACCGCTGAAATGCGTCTCTCCATGTTTATTTGCAGGGTGGCTGTTGTCATTCTTCTTTTAAGAGATCTAATAAAGCTCATTTATATTATAGAGCGAGTCTTCTATGTTTTGTTTGAAGCATCTTCTGACCGGTGACTTGCTCTAACTTTGTGGACTGCTAGCTGACAGATTGGGCCTCGACAATACACCCCCCAGTGATGTAAGACGCCGGAACGAGCAGTGGCAGTGGTGGGAACCTGAAAGTCAGGCAGCTCACTCACTCCAGTAATAGAGTGAAAGGGTCTACTGAGACCGAATACGTTTGGAAAGTGAAGGGAAGAGCTTTTTTCCAGAACCATGGGGCCAGACTGCAGTCAAGGGACACAGAGATTCAAGGGATCCACATGGAGGTATGTGCTTTGTTTTACAGGATTTATGAGCACATTTTTGCTTTACAGTGAGAACATTAATATTCCAGGGGCGAGCTGTCTCTGTCATCCTGCCTGTATTAACAGTGAATCAGGGAATGATTCCCAGGGTAGACACTGTGTAACTCCTCAGTAGGAGGGTTTCATATGAACTTGGACTATTTTGCCCAATCCGTACTGAATATACTTCTACTATTGAATATTATTGAGTATTTCACATGCATCCAGACTTTACTTGTATCCTTTAATATGTGTATATACACATATTAACACATAAATATATAGAAGCATATACATAAATATTTACTGGGAACACACAGTTCCCAAAGGCTGCAATGTAAAGGCACTTTTCAGTGCCGTTGTTTTTCCAAGCACCCCAGTCCCACCAACTTTAAAGTCCCAAAACTGCCCAGTGCTAGACTTTTTAAATAAACAAAGTGTATTGCCCTCTATTTTTAGGGCATTTGGGGCACTTTTAGAAAAGTTACCATAGATTGGATCACAAGCTTACGGTAGCAATAACCAGACATGTTAGAGACATTCAGTGTATTCTGTAAATCTCATTTGCATTATTTAAATGTGGTGTATGGGGTGTCCAGGCAGTGGTAGCACCTCTGGTTGGGGGCAGTCGTACTCCTACAGGGGTAGCTGGTCTACCTTTGGTCCCCATCTGGCACTCAACTCTCACGTGTGGCTCTTCGCAGCTGTAGCATAAATAGCAGCCACACCACGGTCAATGGCTTAGACTGGCCGGCTAAACCTGGTTGAGGGCAGCTGACAGGTCTCAAACCTTCAGTGAGTTAGGGTTCTGTCTACTTTGCATGTGAAGACTGGATTTGGTGGACTGGGCATAAGAAGCATATAGCTGTGCTTAACGGGCAGGAAGGTGTCTCTCAGCAAAGCGTTGTGGAACACTCAGGGCATGACAAGACACTTTGGAAATCATGGTCATCCACTGCTAACTGAAAGGACCCATTAGCTGTTCCTACAATTACCCAGGAGTTAAAAGATGCCTCCATCAAACACCTGTACAAGAGGAAAGGGAACTGACAGGCCTGTAATAACTATAGAGGTATATCCCTACCCTCTGTCGCAGGCAAGATATTTACCTAACAGCGCACTATGACCAGGGACTTCTGCCAGTAATCCAGTATGGATTCCGGAAAGAGTGTGGGACCATTGATATGGTGTTTGATACTAGACAATTACAAGAAAAGTGTCAGGAGAAAAACTCTGACCTGCTCTCCACTTATGTCGACCTGGCTAAGGCTTTCAATACAGTTTGTAGAGAGGGCATGTAGAAGATCATGGCCAAGTATGGATGCCCAAGGTAGTTCATCTTCATGGTCAAACAACTTGCTGCAGCCAGGTCAAGGATCGGGGGGGGGGGCAAAAGAAGAGCTTTAAAGACACCTTTATTATAAACTCTTAAAGCTACCCTCAAAGCATTTAACATCAATGTTGATTCCTGGGAACAGAGCACAATGAACCAGACAACATGGCGCTCCCTTGTGTCTAAAGGTGCCTAATCATATGAGGCCAAAAGGATGACTGCAGCGGAACAGAAGAGGCAAGCCAGGAAAACTTGTGCCAGTAATCTGGTTGGAGATGTCCTCCTCGCCTTCTGTCCTATCTGTTATCGGACCTTCTGTGCAAGGATCGGCCTGATAAGACATATGCGTACACATAGACATCATCCATGAAATGCTATGTCAGGTTCTAAATGGTCCTCGTCAAATCAACATATTTTTTTATTTCTCTTCCCAAATGTAAACATATACAACTTAAAAAATGTTTTCTCTCTTTCACTAAAACTTTACCGGTTCCAACTGTAACTCTAAACCAAACTCCCCAAAACCCAAATCCTTACAGCAACCCTAAATGCCTTAGAGCTGTGACAGGCTGCAATCAGGTTTAAAGAGATATGAATTCCATTTTTTTTTATTATTATTCAGATAAAGCATTCAATTTAAAGCAACTTTCTCATTTACGACTAAAAATGGGCCGGCTTCTAAGCTTACATTCCTGCATTTTCAAATAAATATACCAAGAGAACAAAAAAGTTACTTAAAATTTGCATTTTCTATCTGAATCATGAACGAGAAAAAACTGGGTTTCATATCCCTTTAACACTAAGCAAATTCCTCAAATTACCCCGATTAATTATTATATTAAGAAAAAAAAGTCAAATAAACTTAAAAATTAGTTTTAAAAAGTCAGGCCTGATCATCAATGCTCACAGTGAAGGTTCTGTGACAGGGTTTTTATGAAGGGTTTAATTATTTCTATATATTTTATTTATTTATTTATTTTGTGAGACACTTTTATGCATCAAGGTGCAAAACAATGTAGCAACAGCTCGGCTTCTCTTAACTGAAAGATCGAGAGAGGCAGAGCTGCACATCCAATGCTACTGTTATGGATACAGTAACATTGATAGTGAATCACAGCGATTACACTGATATATCAAGAGAGGCTGAACTGCAATTCTAATGATACTGTTAGGGGAACAGCAACATTGTGTTCACTGTGATTCATTATCACAGTGATCACATGACCGCCTAGGCTGTGATTGACCCCGGAAACACTGCCTCAGTTGCGAGGCATATTCCTGGGTGGCCGGTGGGCGGTGGGAGAAGCAGCAATCCCCTTCAATGCAGAGGAAAATGGAGGACATACCATTACTTCACTAGGGTCTTTAAGACCGAGTATTTTCATGACATGATGGTACATTCTATAATTCAAATTGGTTAATCAACTTTCCAATTTACTTCTATTATCTAATTTTCTTTATTCTTTTGGTATCCTTTGTTGAAGGTGCAGTAATGTTCTACTGGGAGCTAGATGAAAGCCAATGACAAGAGGCAAATATGTGCGGCTACCAATAGGTAGCTTCTGAGCCTACCGTATACTTTTTAATAATGGATACAAAAATAAGGAAACAAAGATAATATAAATACGTTATTAATAAGGAAATAAAGATAATATAAATACATTATTTAAAACTGCATGCTCTGTTTAACATTTTACATCAAATACTTTGAAAACGCACACAATTTTAATCAGGATGCAGACAAACCATTTTATTCAATCCATACCAACTATAAACTTTACCATTATTAAAATAAGTGTTACAAAAAATGTAATATTATATTAAATATTCCATTACAGAACTGTACAACCTTTGTTTTATAATTCTTTATTAAAATATTCAACTGTTTTTCAATGCTTTTTTAATCACTTATTTCTGCTGTAAGTGAGGAAATCCCAATACAAACATATTTACGCCTAGATTTAGAGCTTTGCGGCCAAAAGGGTGCGTTAGCTACGCGTGTTTTTTTTCTAGCGCTGCTTCCATACAACGCTGGTATTTAGAGTTCTCTGAAGGGCTGTGTTAGGCTCCAAAAAGGGAGCGTAGAGGCATATTTACCGCCACTTCAACCCTCAATACCAGCGTTGTTTACAGTAGCGGATAGCTGGAAAAACGTGCTCGTGCATGATATCCCCATAGGAAACAATGGGGCAGTTTGGGTTGAAAAAAACCTAACACCTGCAAAAAAGCAGCGTTAAGCTCCTAACGCAGCCCCATTGTTTCCTATGGGGAAACAGTTTCTAAGTCTGAACCTAACACCCTAACATGAACCCTGAGTCTAAAAACCCCTAATCTTACACTTATTAACCCCTATTCTGCCAACCCCACTATCGCTGACACCTGCATTATATTATTAACCCCTACTCTGCCGCTCCGTACACCGCCGCAACCTACATTATACCTATGTACCCCTAATCTGCTGCCCTTAACATCGCCGACACCTATATTATATTTATTAACCCCTAATCTGCCCCCCCAACATCGCCGCTATCTTACCTACACTTATTAACCCCTAATCTGACGACCGGACCTCGCTGCCACTATAATAAATGAATTAACCCCTAAACCGCCGCACTCCCGCCTCGCAAACCCTATAATAAATAGTATTAACCCCTAATCTGCCCCCCCCAACGTCGCCGCTACCTTACCTACACATATTAACCCCTAATCTGCCGACCGGACTTCGCCGCTACTCTAATAAATGTATTAACCCCTAAAGCTAAGTCTAACCCTAACCCTAACACCCCCCTAAATTAAATATAATTTTAATCTAATGAAATAAATTAAATATTATTAACTAAAGTATTCCTATTTAAAGCTAAATACTTACCTGTAAAATAAACCCTAATATAGCTACAATATAACGAATAACTACATTGTAGCTATTTTAGGCTTTATATTTATTTTACAGGCAACTTTGTATTTATTTTAACTAGGTACAATAGCTATTAAATAGTTATTTACTATTTAATAGCTACCTAGTTAAAATAATTACAACATTACCTGTAAAATAAATCCTAACCTAAGTTACAATTAAACCTAACACTACACTATCAATAAATAAATTTAATCAATTAACTACAAGTACCTACAATTACCTACAATTAAACAAACTAAACTAAATTACAAAAAAAACAAACACTAAATTACAAAAAAAAAAGATTACAAGAATTTTAAGCTAATTACACCTACTCTAAGCCCCCTAATAAAATAACAAAGCCCCCCAAAATAAAAAAAAAAATCCCTACCCTAATCTAAATTAAAAAAGTTAACAGCTCTATTACCTTACCAGCCCTTAAAAGGGCTTTTTGCCGGGCATGCCCCAAAGAAATCAGCTCTTTTGCCTGAAAAAAAAACACAATAGCACCTCCAACATTACAACCCACCACCCACATACCCCTACTCTAACCCAACCCCCCTTAAATAAACCTAACACTACCCCCCTGAAGATCTCCCTACCTTGAGTCGTCTTCACTCAGCCGAGCACCGATGGACCAAAAGAAGACATCCGGAGCGGCAGATGTCTTCATCCTATCCGGGCAGAAGAGGACATCCGGACCGGCAGACATCTTAATCCAAGCGGCATCTTCTATCTTCATCCATCCGACGAGGAGCGGCTCCATCTTCAAGACCTCCGGCGCGGAACATCCTCTTCCTACCGACGACTACCGACGAATGAAGGTTCCTTTAAGTGACGTCATCCAAGATGGCGTCCCTCGAATTCCGATTGGCTGAAAGGATTCTATCAGCCAATCGGAATTAAGGTATGAAAAATCTGATTGGCTGATTGAATCAGCCAATCAGATTCAAGTTCAATCGGATTGGCTGATTAACTTTTTTAATTTAGATTAGGGTAGGGAATTTTTTTATTTTGGAGGGCTTTGTTATTTTATTAGGGGACTTAGAGTAGGTGTAATTAGCTTAAAATTCTTGTAATCTTTTTTTTTTTGTAATTTAGTTTAGTTTATTTAATTGTAGGTAATTGTAGGTACTTGTAGTTAATTGATTTAATTTATTAATTGATAGTGTAGTGTTAGGTTTAATTGTAACTTAGGTTAGGATTTATTTTACAGGTAATTTTGTAATTATTTTAACTAGGTAGCTAGTTAAATAACTATTTAATAGCTATTGTACCTAGTTAAAATAAATACAAAGTTGCCTGTAAAATAAATATAAATCCTAAAATAGCTACAATGTAATTATTCATTATATTGTAGCTATATTAGGGTTTATTTTACAGGCATTTAGTTTTAAATAGGAATACTTTAGTTAATAATATTTAATTTATTTTGTTAGATTAAAATTATATTTAACTTAGGGGGGTGTTAGGGTTAGACTTAGCTTTAGGGGTTAATACATTTATTAGAGTAGCGGTGAGGTCCGGTCGGCAATTAGGGGTTAATACTTGAAGTTAGGTGTCAGCAATGTTAGGTAGGGCAGATTAGGGGTTAATATTATTTATTATAGGGTTTTTGAGGCGGGAGTAAGGCGGTTTAGGGGTTAATACATTTATTAGAGTAGCGGTGAGGTCCGGTCAGCAGATTAGGGGTTAATAAGTGTAGGTAGGTAGCAGCGACGTTGGGGGGGGCAGATTAGGGGTTAATACATATTATGTAGGTGTCGGCGATGTTACCGGCAGCAGATTAGGGGTACATAGGGATAATGTAGGTGGTGGCGGTGTGCGGTCGGCAGATTAGGGGTTAAAAATTTTTATTAGAGTGGCGGCGATGTGGGGGGGCCTTGGTTTAGGGGTACATAGGTAGTTTATAGGGGTTAGTGTACTTTAGAGCACTACTGACTTTTTTCTGCAGATGGAGTCTTGTTGGTAGAGACTCTACCGCTCACTTCAGCCAAGACTCTAAATACCAGCGTTAGGAAGATCCCATTGAAAAGATAGGATACGCAATTGGCGTAAGGGGATCTACAGTATGGAAAAGTTGCGGCTTGGAAGTGAGCATTAGACCCTTTCCTGGCTGACTCTAAATACCAGCGGGAGGTAAAAAGCAGCATTAGGAGCCCTTAACGCTGCTTTTGACGGCTAACGCAGAACTCTAAATCTAGGCGTTAATTAATACATTTCACTATCTGACATTCATTTTTAACATATTATTAAATATGTACAGGATCATTTCTTCCTGTGTGGTTCTCTAGAATGCATTGGTAAGTTCTTTCTGTGGTGATACATCTGACAATGTCCTACTTCAATGTTTACTAGAGGTAATGTAAAAAGTTCAATTATATAGATACATTTGGCTTTGGACAAAGATGGAAACTTGGAAACTGATATGAAGTTACCTTAAAGCTTTATATTTTTCTAGTATTTTTTTTTTTTTAAATCATCACAAAATAGAAAGAGTTTAAACTTGATATCTACTATTTCTTTTCACTAAAATCCATCATCCTTTGTTGTTTCATTGTAAAGTGTTGTTTAATATTGCTGTTGAGCTTATATCGATTTTTTTACATCCAAAAATCTAATTTTCTAAATGACCCCTCAAAATAAATTAACCCTGATTGTCCAGTCAATTAAAAAAAAATAAGCGGGATCAATCAACAGTAATCAACCCTCTACTAGGATGGCAGAACTAATACTTATCTGCAATTTTGGCCCCAAGAGTTGTTTTCATAAAGCAGGTGATTGTGGTACATTAAATGGGTAAGTCAATTTTGCAATTCTTTCAGATGGTGGTCCCTTAAATGATGAAGGGATTTTGTTTAGGGGGTTCTTTAGGTAAAAGAAAGTATTAAGTCAGTTGCTGTTTGGTTGTGGGTTTTCAGTTATAGTTAATTGAAATGATTTTTGTTGAAGGGATAGACTTGCTTTTTCATTCATGAAGTTTAGATTAGCAAAATAATACCAGTGGTTTTAATGATTTAATAAGTTAGAGGTCTTGCAAACAGTAGTGTAATGCTAATAATATTACATGGTTTGGTCCCTCATTTAAAAGAGGTAAAATCCCTCTTTTAGATGAGGGGTCTTGCATCCATTTAATTCATCATACAGGAATAATAGCCAGGAAGTTTATTAGGGAGGAAGCCACTGCTCCACCCCCACAAAAACAAACCAATAAACAATTCTGCCCTCTGAAGTTTGCAAATGAGGATAGCACTTACAAACTATTCTGTGGATAGATAAAACCAAATTTGAGTGGCATTTAAAAGGAACCTACAATGTTATGTGTGGGGAAAAAAGGCAAAGCGCACCTATCTTAAAACCCCATCCCAAATGTATGTACACAGAATGCATTTTTGTGGGGGGAGGCGCTTTTTGTAAGACAGTTTACTTCATAGCTGTACAACAATCAAAATTTTAGAGATGTTGGGGGATGGAGCCGAACCAAAGCTTAGGAGCAAAATGATCTAGCATTTTAGACCCATTTGTTTTTGCACTGTTATGTCCCTGTAACAAAAGCATTGTATGGTGTATGTAAAAAGACTAAGAAAAAGGTCCTCTCAGTAGAAGAAATATATTGTTAATATCTAAATCCAACACAGACCTAGATTACAAGTGGTGCGCTATTGAAAGCACAGGTTGCACTATCAATATCGCTGGACCATGCTAGTATTAGCACACAATCTGGAATTACAAGAGTTAGGAAAGAATTTCAAGAAAATGTTTTACGTTGCTTACATCCCTTTAGCACGGCCTATACTTTCAAAGGATATTGTGGCTGTGCTAAACATCCACTCAAAAGTTAAAAGTTATGTGTAACACATAACTGTGCTAAAAAAATAGTGCAACTTGAGATCTGAAGTATTAGGGTTAGAATAAAAGTATCACAAGACACATTGAAAACATATTAAAATCAATTATTACACTTATACAGTATATACATATTAAATATAAATTGAGTTTATAATTAAAATAAATGTATAGAAATGGTTTAAAAGGGATATGGTATATATTGAGGTGTTTGACTGTGAACAGTTCAAAGGTGTATTGTAGGTTATGAGCTGTAATAAGACTGTAAACACAATCATTGTACAGTTATATTACTAGGTTAAAACCAATAATGTTTTTTCTAAAATGAATATTTTTTATCCTGTAAATCATATTTAATTAATTTAAATTAAACTAGGCCCTTACAACTCAAAAGACCACAACTTATTATGTTTTATATTTTAATATATATGAAAAGAAAATCTGGTTTATTTGAACATCTTGGTGTCTTTTGGGAATGGTCTGTAAGATGTTTCAGTACATCAAAACCTAACATCTGGTATGCTGTATTGTACAGATTTATAACCATGAATTTTTCATGAGTTTGTGTTTAATTCATTTTCCTGTTTTATTATCTCTGCGTGATTATCAATAAATAAAAAGCAGAGAATCAATACATACATGAATATTCACACAAGAAGAAAGATGCATTATGCATTCAAAAACAAAAATCATACATGTACACACAAAATGTGGAATGTAATTTAGATGTTATACGCCCTTTTAAAATGAGATTTTGTGAATATTGAACAATGTATTTATATATAAAACAGATATTCAAGTTATGAAATGTGGAGACGTTTTTGAATAGTTTGTACTTTATTTCTTTCCTGAGTCCACAGCTTGAGTAATTACTGTTGGGAATATCACTCCTGGCCAGCAGGAGGAGGCAAAGAGCACCACAGTTAAACTGCTAAGCATCACTCCCTTACCCACCTCCCCCAGTGCACGGAGGAGGTGAAGCCCCCAGTGCATGGAGGAGGTGAAGTTTAGGGGGCCTATCTATCAAGCTCCGAATGGAGCTTGATGCCCCGTGTTTCTGGCGAGTCTTCAGACTCGCCAGAAACAGCAGTTATGAAGCAGCGGTCACAAAGACCGCTGCTCCATAACCTGTCCGTCTGCTCTGAGCAGGAGGACAGACATCGCCTGAAATCAACCCGATCGAGTACGATCGGGTTGATTTACACCCCCCTGCTGGCGGCCGATTGGCCGCAAGTCTGCAGGGGGCGGCGTTGCACCAGCAGCTCTTGTGAGCTGCTGGTGCAATGCTGAATACGGCGAGCGTATTGCTCGCCGTATTCAGTGAGGTCTGACGGACCTGATCCACACTGTCGGATCAGGTCTGCCAGACCTTGATAAATAGGGGCCATTGTGTCTGAAGAAAAATTTTGATTTCATCTGTAAGCAAGTTTTGGGGTATAGCTGTATTCCACGTCATTCCTTGCAGTCAGGTAGTGGTGGCTTTAAAGCAGTTAGGAACTTGTAAAGAGGTACTTTCTGCGTTTTCCTAACAATTGCTGGCCTAGTTTAGAAAGCCAGAGTTGGCTACTCTGTTCTTTCTTTTTTAAAGGTCTCTGTGAAGAACTGTCACTTCTCATACCTTGTAACTGTCTACATGCCGGACAGTGGAGCAGGTAAGTGCTTTTTCTTTCAGTTGGGGAGACCATGCACTTAACAAATTAAAAGACTGCTTTTTTTATAGGGACATAGATGATCCTGTTGTATGGGTTACACTGGGGCATGATGCAGGCACTGTGGCATGTGTGAGACTAACATTTAAACTCTTTTAAAAAGAAAGGGTAAAATGTTTTTATTAGGCTTTATTTTCTCACACATATTTGCTTGATAAAACAATTCAAGTTTAAACTGAAAGCAAGGCTGAATTTGTTATTTCAGCAGCTTATTTCCCCTTTGTTTTAAAATAAAACAATGCAACATTTTAAACTGTCCAGTTTGAAAAAAATGTTATTTCTGGTACTCAGTGTACCAGGAAGCTATTTTGAGTGACTCTCTGTGTCACAGCAGTAATCTGAGCTTGGCAGTTGCGGTCACATGACCGGCTTTACTTCATAATGTTTCTTAGGAAAAAGTTGTTTTTCTCCATTTCTGGGTGATCCGGTCTTAATTGGTAGCGATAAGGCACCCCAGTAATTGAGGTGTGAGGTTGCCTTAGGGGTATTTTAAAAGTTTATGTGATGTTTATTACATGTTTTTCTTAACTTTTCTCACATAATTTTAGCTGGGGATCGATCCTAATTTGGGATAAAATTTAAAGTGTATTTTTTCCTTAGCTTATTTTAATTGAATTTTAAAATATTTGATACTTATCTGTACACGTTTATTTACTGTTTCACAACATGTCTGATATGGAGCAAGAGCCTGCTCTCGTGAATTCATGCTTATTATGTTTAGATGCACAAATTGCAGCTCCTATGCAATTTTGTTCTTCATGTGTCAAGAAAACCTTGCAAAATAAAGGTAAAATTGTTTAGCTTAATGTCTCTCAGGATGATGCTGTTAAAATAATACCTCAGCTTTCTCCTGCTATGTCCCAAGCCTCAATGGTGTCACATGCAGTGCTGTGGTTCCTCTATAACTCCTAGTGGAGTTTATTGAAAAACAAAAATTGCTGCCCAGGTATGTTCAGCGGTATCTGCAGCATTAGCTGTCATTCCCAGATTACAGGGAAAACGCAAGAGGAAATCTAGAAATTCAGAAAGTAAGGTGCCTGTCCTCAGTTCTGCTTCTCAAGTTGCCCTTTCTCATAAGTCTGATGAGGAAGATACATCGGGACTTTCTGAGAATGAAATCTCAGATTCGGACAGTATGATTCCTTCTTCTGAGACTGAGGTGGTATCCTTCAGATTTAAGCTTGAACAACTTTGTGTATTGTTAAAGAAGGTTTTAGCTACTTTAGATGACTCTGATACCCCTGACATTGTCACTCCTAAGAAATCTAGTAAACGTAATAGTTTCTTTGATGAACCTTCCACTTCAGAGGATTTTCCTGTGCCGGACCGTGCTAAGGAGATTATCTCACAGAAATGGTAGAAACCTCAGTTCTCTCAAGCTTGGATATGAGATGTCCCAGATCTCTGGACTGTGGACACAGTATTCCAGGGTTACAAATTGGAATTCAAGACTTTTCCTCCCAGAGGCAGATTCCTTCTCTCAAGATTATCTGCAGACCAGATAAAGAGAGAGGTGTTCTTGAAATGTATACAACATCTATCCTCCCTGGGAGTAATAGTTCCAGTTTCAGTGCAAGAACAGGGTCTCGGGTTCTACTCCAACCTATTTGTGGTTCCCAAAAAAGAGGGAACTTTCCGTCCCATTCTAGATTTGGACTGTCTAAACAAGTTTCTCAAAGTTCCATCCTTCAAGATGGAGACTATACGCTCTATTCTTCCTTTAGTACAAGAGGGTCAGTTCATGACAACCATAGACTTAAAGGATGTGTATCTTCATGTTCCTATTTACAGGGACCATCACAGATTCCTGAGATTTGTCTTTCTGGACAAACATTTCCAGTTTATGTCCCTTCCATCTGATCTAGCCACGGCTCCCAGATTTTTGTTCAAAGGTTCTGGGGGCTCTTTTGGCAGTGATCCTTTCTCATGGAATTGCTGTGGCACCCTACCTGGACGACATATTGGTTCAGGCACCATCTTTTCAACAAGCAAAATCTCACACAGAGATATTGTTGTCTTTTCTTCGTTCCCACGGATGGAATGTGAATCTGCAAAAAAGCTCCCTTTCCCCTGCTACAAGAGTAGTGTTCTTACGGACCATAATAGATTCTCTATTGATGAAGATTTTTCTGACAGAGGTCAGGAAAAACAAAATCCTTTCCTCTTGCCTCTCACTTCAGGCTACTGCTCATACTTCAGTTGCTCAGTGTATGGAGGTAATCGGTCTTATGGTGGCTTCCATGGACATCATTCCTTTTGCTCAATTCCATTTGAGAGCTGTCCAGTTGTGCATGCTTAGACAATAGAATGGCGACCATGCAGATCTATATCAGAGAATAGAGTTAGATCAGTCATCAAGGTATTCTCTCCCGTTGTGGATTTCTCAGGAACATCTGTCTCAGGGCACATGCTTTCGGAGACCTTCCTGGGTGATCGTGACCACAGACACCAGCCTGCTGGGATGGGGAGCAGTCTGGAACTTGTTAAAAGCTCAAGGTCTTTATATTTGGGAGGAGTCTGCTCTTCCCATCAACATCTTGGAGTTGAGGACTATTTACAATGCTCTATTGGCTTAGCCTAAGTTGTCCTCAGCCCAGTTTATTAGGTTCCAGTCAAACAACATAACCTCTGTGGCTTACATCAATCACCAGGGAGTTCCGTAGCCATGAAGGAGGTTACTTGGATTCTTCAGTGGGAAGAGATCCACAATTGCTGTCTATCTGCCATCCACATTCCAGAAGTAGACAACTGGAAAGCATATTTTTTTTTAGCAGATTTTTCATGCCAGGGAGTGGGAACTCCACCCGGATATGGTGAGTCCACGGCCCCACCCTTTATTTAAAGACAGTTGTTCTTTTGACTACAACCTCTACACCTTGTGTTAGGTTTTTTAATTTTTTGTATTTTTTTTTTTTAAACAAGTAATGCTAGGTTATTTTTTAGTTTAAGCTTAGGTTTTATTTTTGTTTCAAAGGTAAGTTTTTATTTATTTTAAAGTAGTTAGTAAATATAATATTGGGATAGTGTAAAAAAAAAACCCTCCAAATGTGCATGTATTCCCAGGGATTACTTCTCAATGGAAACAAATGCTGCTGTCAAACTCCAAGGGTCAACCTCAAATAAAACAGATCAATGCTGCCAATAGTGATGTCCTGTGAGACTACAGAGTTAATTCACATCTAAGTTGTATACTCACATATTTACATCAAGCTCTAGATATAAACGCAATGGGAAACTCCAACATGAGCAGGAAGAAGTGAATTTAGATGAATGTTAAAACAATTTATTAAAACGTGTTAAAATCACAGGGGTTTTCAGAGAACAGCCACAGCTAGAACATCCGTATATTGCACAGACTGTGTATTGTAAACAATGTCTATGATTACGGTTTGCAGTTCAGAAGGTTGGTCTCCGAACACAACGTGATGTCACACGCTCAAATCTGGTGATCGTTGGATTTGAGCGTGTGACGTCACATTGTGGGCAAAGACCAACTTTCTGAACTACAAATCGTAATCAGAGAATAAAATAAATATTGCCGTGGTCACTATTTACCTTCTTGAAATTAATGCAGAAAATGACTAGGTATAAAATATCTAACCATACATATATTACACAAATATAAAATACACAAAATTCTGAATCACCAGATGGGTGGTAACTGTATGCATATTCCTAACCCTGTCCAAATTTACTCACTGAAGTAAAAAGTAGTTAAAAACTAAACAAAAACATAAAATAGCCACAATCATTCAAATGATGAGTAAGATAATATGATGTTATGGTGAGAGGGTAACCAAAGATGAGATGTATTTGTCATTATTTTTACAATCAGCTAGTAGGGGGTGTGATACAGGAGCACTCATTTGAAAGACCAGTTATGTTGCTTTCAATTAAGGATTTTAAAGTTTATGTATGTATTGTGGGGGGAAAAATAGGTGATACCCCGCCCCCTCCTGATATTGTGCCAAATGCTTATGATTCTGTCAGGTGATTATTGTTAACACACTGGATAGCCACTGGACATGTCACCTTTTTTTAAAATAGGGGTCAATTGCCTTGAGGTATTGCATATTTTGGGGTTCAAGTATACCTTTTATAGCTTTGATGACTGTAAAAGGCATCAAGTACTGTATACAGGTGACTTCTATTTCAATGGCAATCCCTGCTATTTAAAGGGGCATGAAACCCCTCATTTGATTATTTACAATCTCCTCATACAAGTGAGAGGTATTGGGTGTATGTGTGTTTTATGCTATCTTTAGGGGATAAGGGGGCCTTCGAGGCCACTATCCCCCATACAGTAAATACATCAGGTAGGTGATTGGCAAAAAATAGCAATCACCCACTAAAGGACTAGATTATGAGAGCATCGATAATAACCACGCCCGCTAGCATGATAACTGCACTTGACTTCTGCTCTTTGTGCGTTGAGTAGCACGCGTATTACAAGTTGAAAGTAAATGTTTTTCGCTTGTGCCTTAACCCGATGTGCGCAAAGAGCACAAGTTAGAATATTGTGACTGTGTTAACTTATCCCCATATACTTCAATGGTGATAGAAATGTAAAAAAAAACAAAAAACACCCATTCTCGTGCGCTAACCCTAATCACCATAAACCCCCACAACAAAGTCCCCATAACACTATTAACCCCTACCCCACCACATTGCCAAGTGCAAAGTCCCCACTAAACTATTAAATGCTAAAGGGTCACATAGCCCACCTCAAAGTCCCCCCTACACTATCAACCTATAAACTGCCACAACCCCCATCGCAAACTATCACACAACACTATTAACCCCTTAACCACTAAACCACATTGCAAATTATCCCACTACACCATTAACCTATAAACCACCACAACCCCCATCACAAAATACCCACTAACATCTAAACCCCTTAACCAGCTATCCCCCCCCAACCTAACACCTAGTTACCAAAAAAATCAAATCTTACCTGAAAAAAAATATTACAGAAAAACATTACAGAATAAAGTACAAAATAAAAAAACAGTTATGTCTATGCTAAAACTAAAGCCCACTTAAAAAAAGTAAACTGCAAAATAAAAAACCTATACTGGGGGGTGGAGCCTGCTCTCAGTGCGGAAACGGGTCTCTGTGAAGCTCTTGAAATTTGAATGATATTTTGTTGGCTTTATGTAGTAAATCTACATTGTTTTACAATTATAGTGCCATTTGTGCCCTAGAGATCAGACAGATAATAAGAGTTGATGTTCTGACTGTGCCTCTTCCTATGTTCTCTGAGACAGCTGTGCAGTGCCCGTCTCCACAGGCCTAAAAGCCAATACTCATCCTGCTGCATTTGAACAGCATGAGGATCTTAAGACATAAGGCCTGTGTGAGGTGCGTGGCATAGGTCTGGGGCTGCCGCAATCTTACCCCCCCAAACTCTGGGGTTAAGATATCCTGTTATAGGATTATTTTACTACAAAGCAATCTGTTCTAACTACAACAGAGACCAGCACTGCATATGTCTAAAATGGAGCTTAGTGACCATTACCTCTTGGAAGCAATCAGTGCCCTCTTGGACAAGTATCTCCTCCAGATTGAGGAAGACTTAACTGCAGCTAGTAGAACTGACGACAACCCTGACACAACAGGCAGATATCGCCACAGGACAGAGTCTATCAGAGTCCCTACAATTGACATGGGAGAGAAATATTGGATACGAGACTACGAGAGCCATGTGTCTCGCTGGGGAAGATGGACTGCCTACACGGGAGGAGGTAAACCCCACTTAAACTGTAATATTGAAGATCTTACCAAAAGTAACGCACCCAATGACACCGCTGCTGGTAAATGAGGACTCCTCTAAAACACAATATTATGGTGTCACTGTTACCTTGATTGTCAGCAAAGAGGATGCCGAGCGGATTGCAGGAGAAGCAGGCTTTCTGGATCCCACTGTTAAAATGGCACCTATGCCTAGAGCGAGTAAAAGGATAGTCTACCATTATACCCTCCAAGATCTGGATCTTCTCTGGGACAACAAACACCATGGAACAGCACGTTGGGGACATTTTTCAGCCCTGTCATCATTAAAATATGCTGCTCCCTTTACTTTGAAGACAGGAGTGGGGTAAAGTGCAATTGTTATCAACGTGCCAGATTAATTAAATGACCTGAGTCTTGACTATTGCTATGTCTCTACTTTTTTTTTTTTTTTTGGTTGTGCATAGTACGGACACATATAGTTAAAATTTTGAACGTGACCCCCATTTACTCTTATTAACCTTGGCAGGTACCAACCAGCTTGATACCCTCTAGTACCCTGTTATTAAATCCGGTCACTTATATGTTGTATGTAATTCTACGCTTTCTAACATGCTGATTTTTACTGAGCTTTATTACATGACCTATAAACTTGCCTACAGGTACTACTGTAAGATTAAACATTGTTATGCCCTCAGTATGTATACAGTTCATTGTTTATTTATTATCTTTTTTAATGAGCTTTTTGGACTGATGCTCCATTGTCAGCAGCCGGATGGTGGAACTAAACAGTCCATTATATTATTAACTATTAACAAGAGATATTCAGGTTGTAAAACTGATTTAAAATCGGGTTTGTTACCTGTACATACTACAAGTATGGAGGTCTTATTTTATCTGATCCAGATTTTTAAAGGTTCATTAAAGTTTCAGATTAGCAACAACATACTAATGGAGTTTAGCTTGCACAATTTTTAAAAAAAAGTAATAGTGTCCCAGATTGCAGATAATACATAGCTTTATTATTCCCATGACTAATGGCCTCCCCTGCACTAATGTTATATAAACCACTAGCCCATCATAGACAGCCACTATATGTTTTTTATAGCAGGGGTCAGTGTCCCAGTTTTTTTTTTTTTCTGTAAGCCAATTGACCAGGAAATGCTCCTCCCATTTTGTTTCCCCTCAAACCTGCTCAAACATTTTAAGATATTGTAACGTGGGAAATATATATTCTTTTTTTGGGGGGGGGGGTTCTGTTGGCATTAAAGCACGTATCCCTATTGTATTTTGAGACACCAAAAGTGGCCTTATATCAGTGCACTCCCCCTACTACTTACAATAGCTATCCTGGAGGTTCAAAATTGACCTCACTTGTTTCAAGGAGGTGAATAAGTATGAAAGGGCAGAAATCTGATACTTCTTATTTTGTCCTGCAGGTATAGCTTTGATGGTTGGCTGCATCATTATACTTAAATTATTTGTGCTCTAGATGTAACTATCAAAGCTTTTTTCTGGTAGGTTTACCTAATGTCTTAGAACATGCTATATCTATTGTTTACATATTTCCCTATGGTCCAAAGGTGACCTTATATAAATAAAATCCTTCTGTTATATTCTCTTTTAACTAAACTATTGGTCCAAAAGTGGCCTCATACGTGTTGGGAAGGCTATAAAAAGAGGGTTAAAGTTTGAGACCTTATGGTTTATATTTAATGTACTATTTAGATAGTTAACTGTATCACTATATTTCATATATCCATGTGCCAGCTGAGATTATTAGCTTGTATCTTATTATATTGTCATGGAAAATGCTGATAGTATATTTTGTATTTCTATTCATTGAACCTATCTCTGTATGCATCTCAAATCCTCAATATAAACTATTAAAACAAAAACAAAAAAAACTATACAAACACTAAACAATAACAATAACAATAACTCTTTAAATGTAAAGTGATTTAGCTCTTTTTCACACAAAAAACACTACACTATTTTTCAAGTAACTCCCACCCTCCCCCAAAAAAGGCTATCTAAAAAAAGGACTACTCAAAAATTTTTCCTGAAAAAGGCATTTGGCTGGGCATTGCCCTTAAATTGGCATGTATCTCTTTTGCTGCCCAATAAAACACACAAATAAAAACTATTTTTTCAAACAACACCCCCAAAATTCCCATCACTAAACCCCAAAGATTGTAGTTGAATCCAGTTCCTATGTGGTGGCGCTGCTCCCTCTTCATCCTGGTGCTGCTCCATCTTCATCCAGGCAGTGGTTCCTCTTCATCCTGGCAGCGGTTTTCTATCTTTATCTATCTTCTTATCTTTGAATCTTCCATCGCTGATGACCTCTTCATGTGGTCACCCACTGCACACTAAATTTTGAGTGCAAGGTACCCTTTTCATATAGGGGTACCCTTGCATTTCAAGTGGCTGATTTTCAAATTCAAATTCACCAATATTTGAATTGGCTGATTTGAATTGCAATTTGAAAATCAGCCACTAGGAATGCAATGGTACCAAAATATAAAAGGGGTACCTTACATTCAAAATTAAGTGTGCAGCGGGTAACCACATGAAGAGGATGTCATCGACGTTAGATCAGAAGATAGAAAACCACAGCCGGGATGAAGATAGAAGACCACCACCGGGATGAAGATAGACCACTGCTGGGATGACCGCTGGCAGGATGAAGATGGAGTGCCGCCACCACGTAGGAGCCAGATTCAACTTTGGTAAGTACAATTTTAGGGGTTTAGTGAAAGGAATTTTTGTGGATTTTCTTTTTAAAATAGGTGTTTACTAATTTATTTTTTTGTTTACAGCAAAAGAGCTAAATGCCATTTGAAGGGCAATGGCCAGCCAAATGCCCTTTTCAGGGCAATTTTTAGAGTAAGTTTTTTAGACCCATTTTTTGGGGGGCGTGGGGTGGGGGTTACTTGCAGAATGGTGGGATTTTTTCTTTTTTGTGAAAAAGAACTAACTCACTTTAGGACAATGCACTTCAAAAAGTCCTTGCTATAGTTCAGTTTATTGTTTTTATTGTTTTTTTATTTTGGGTTGTGTTTTTTTAATAGGTGGGACTTTACTTCTAGAATATGGTAGTTGTTTTATTTTCTTTAATGGCAGTTTTTTCCATGTTATGTTAGTTTTTTTTGGGGGGTAACTTAGTGGGTGTTAAGTTTGGGGGTTAGCTGATTAGTGGGTTTAAATGTTAGTGGGTATTTTACAGTGATTGTTGTGAAGTTTTAGAGGTTAATATATATATATATATACTGTATATATACAGTATCTCACAAAAGTGAGAACACCCCTCACATTTTTGTAAATATTTTATTATATGTTTTCATGTGACAACACTGAAGAAATTACACTTTGCTACAATCTAAAGTAGATAGTGTACAGCCTGTATAACAGTGTAAATTTGCTGTCCCTTCAAAATAACTCAACACACAGCCATTAATGTCTAAACCGTTGGCAACAAAAGTGAGTACACTACTAAATGGAAATGTCCAAATTGGGCCCAAAGTGTCAGTATTTTGTGTGGTCACCATTATTTTTCAGCACTGCCTTACCCTCTTAGGTATGGAGTTCACCAGAACTTCACAGGTTGCCACTCCTCCATGATGACATCACAGATCTGGTGAATGTTAGAGACCTTGCACTCCCCTACCTTTCATTTGAGGATGCCCCACAGATGCTCAATAGGGTTTAGTTCTAGAGACATGCTTGGCCAGTCCATCACCTTTACCCTCAGCTTCTTTAGCAAGGCAGTGGTCATCTTGGAGGTGTGTTTGGGGTTGTTATCATGTTGGAATACTGCCCTGCGGCCTAGTCTCCGAAGGGAGGGGATCATGCTCTTATTTAGTATGTCACATCACAGTACATGTTGGCCTTCATGGTTCCCTCAATGAACTGTAGCTCCCCAGTGCTGGCAGCACTCATGCAGGCCCAGACCATGACACTCCCACTGCCATGGTTGACTGAAGGCAAGACACACTTGTCTTTGTACTCCTCACCTGGTTGCTGCACACACGCTTGACACCATCTGAACAAAATAAGTTTATCTTGGACTCATCGGACCACAGGACATGGTTCCAGTAATCCATGTCCTTAGTCTGCTTGTCTTCAGCAAACTGTTTGCAGGCTTTCTTGTGCATCATCTTTAAAAAGAGGCTTCCTTCTGGGACGAAAGCCATGCAGACCAATTTGATGCAGTGTTGCGGCGTATGGTCTGAGCACTGACAGGCTGACCCCCCCACCCCTTCAACTTCTGCAGCAATGCTGGCAGCACTCATACATCTATTTCCCAAAGACTACCTCTGTATATGATGCTGAGTATGTGCACTCAACATCTTTGGTCGACCATGGCGAGGCCTGTGCTAAGTGGAGCCTGTCCTATGAAACCGCTGTATGGTCTTGCCTACCATGCTGCAGCTCAGTTTCAGGGTCTTGGCAATCTTCTTATAGCCTAGGCCATCTTTATATAGAGCAACAATTCTTATTTTTCAGATCCTCATAAAGTTCTTTGCCATGAGGTGCCACATTGAACTTCCAGTGACCAATATGAGAGAGTGTAAGAGCGATAACACCAAATTTAACACACCTGCTCCCCATTCACACTAATGAGTCACATGACATCGGGGAGGAAAGAAAATGGCTAATTGGGCCCAATTGGGACATTTCCACTTGGGTGTACTCACTTTTGTTTCCAACGGTTTAGACATTAATGGCTGTGTGTTGAGTTATTTTGAGGGGACAGCAAATGTACACTGTTATATAGGTTGTACACTCACTACTTTACATTTTAGCAAAGTGTCCTTTCTTCAGTGTTGTCACATGAAAATATATAATAAAATATTTACAAAAATATGAGGGGTGTACTCACTTTTGTGAGATACTGTGTGTGTATATATTGTATATATATATATATATATATATATATATATATATAACTTCAGAATATTAGTATAGTTTATTATTGTACTATTATAGTAAATATTGTAACTTTGAAAAAATGTAGGGGGCATACTTGAAAAATGTAGGCGGCATATACCTCTCCCTGTGACACCTACGCTCAGCACTGTTTACCTGTATGTATGTATTTTGAAGTCTGTATAGATGTTTTATTTATGTATGTAAATTAAGAAAATGAGTTATGTATAAATATGACAACCATATGTTTTCTTGTTAATCATTGATGACTTGTACAAAGATATATGTTTAAGTGTAGCATATTTTAGGAAGCCAGATGTTATTTTAATTGTGTTCTTCCTCCATTTTGTTTGTACAATAGATCAACAAGGTTTTGTTTTTGTCATTTTTTTAATGTTACCAAGCCTAATTTTCTAAAGCCATATAAACATTTTTTTTTCACATTAAACAGTACTTTTTTTTTTTTAAGATTTCATTTAATGGTGACATTTGTGTTTTAATAGTTAATGATCAAACATCTGAAAAACTAAACAGACTGATATTTTGCAGTGAATTAAAACATTATGATGGAAAAAGCAAATATAGCTTAAACTTCAAAATGAATCTTGAAGCTCTGTGCCACACTGATAAAATTTAGATGAGACAACATTTTTAATGTCTGGGAAACTTGTGGAAATATATACACTGGAAAGCAGATTTTGTGCACTATAACAAACAATCCATTATAAGTGAAAATTCTATGCCATACAAACCACGAGCACTGACTTCCATGTATAATGTGGTTATAATGAAATAGAATGGAATTAAAGATAACTCCCCATTTTAAGCACTTGCCTAAGGAGATTGCAGTACTTTGATGATTTAAACATGAAGTGCAATGAATTTCAAAGTAGTTTGCAGAGCCAGTTGAATAAAATTCCTCCCCATCCTCACCAGATTATTCAGCATAATATAAATGGAAAATGAAATGAAATAGGATGCGTACGAACTTTGAAATTACTTTGTCAGATTCATGGGAGGAATTATTATTCACATATTAACAAAACCTCATAATTGTTTGTCAGTTTATTTTGCAGGCTTTCACACTTGAGCAGAACTATAATAAACTATAATTTGATATTCTAAAGCATACATCAGTGATCTTTGTGTTTAAAAATGACTAATCTGCTGTAGTGAAGTTATTTTTGATTATGTACTATATAAGCTTTAGGCATGATTAGGAGACTGCAGTATTCCCTTTATGAGTAGATTTAATATCTTCTCATTTAAAATGCTAGCAATATTTTAGGAATTGATTTGTGTAAATGTATAGATGCCAAATAGGTAATAGAGATGTTTGTGTACTCTGTAAAGATTAAATCTGGAATGTAGTACAAACACATTTTAATTATATATTTGGTAAAGTAATATAAAATGTATTACTCTGTGGATATAGGTTGGCTTTTATGAGCACTTAAGGAAAAAAATAACTATTTGTATAGCACATAAAATATTTAGAGCCACAAAGTGATACAAATAATTATTGTACATTCCCCCATGTGAGTTTATTTTAATAAAGCTGACTTCTTTATGTTTTATTTTTAAAACACTTTATTAGCAGAATTTTGACATTTCTTTTCTGTTTATCTTTGCTATTCTGAATTGTTTCCATTTGCTTTAGTCTTTTTCTCCTGTTGTTTGTATGATCTATCTACAAGAGGTAAAGGTCTGAGAACTAATCTGTGTTTGACGCTACCGACTAAATTACTTCAGAAAGGGTACTGACAATATTGTAAGTAGATCTGCAATATCATATAAGAGACTGTGGCCCCAATTTATCAAAGGTCTTGCGGACCTGATCCGACACTGCGGATCAGGTCCGCAAGACCTCGCTAAATGTGGAGAGCAATACGCTCTCTGCATTTAACATTGGTGCAACGCTGCCCCCTGCTGACTCGCGGCCAATCGACCGCCAGCAAGGAGGTGTCAATCAACCTGATCGTATTCGATCGGGTTGATTTCGGGCGATTCCTGTCTGCCTGCTCAGAGCAGGCGGACAGGGTTATGGAGCAGCGGTCTTTAGACGGCTGCTTCATAACTTGTGTTTCTGGTGAGTCTGAAGACTCGCCAGAAACACGGCCCTTCAAGCTCCATACGGAGCTTTATAAATATGGGCCATTGAGAGAACCTTGTAATCTTGTTGCCATTTTCAGAGAAGGGAATAGATACGGTAGCAATTTGGGTGCAGGACAGAATATGAGAACTTTGCTGTCAGGAAACACTAACAATTCACTCCTATCAACAACTGCATCTAAAAAGCTGGCTTACTCGCACCCCTCTCTATTTCCCCACCTTAACCTCTGTCACTGGCTGACATTGATACATTAAACCTCTCATTGGCATTGACATTCTCACTCGCTGCACACTTACTCCTCCAATTGTACCTGGCTCTGCTCCCTCACAACTTTCATCCATCTTATTCTCCACATATAATGAAGGATTCAACTTTTAATTGAGTAAGTTGTTCTAAGCATGGCATTGGTGCCAGCTAAAAATGTATAGTAAAGGCAAAATTATATTTCATGATTTAGATAGCGCTCAATTTAAGAAGTTGTGAAGCAGCTTTGGAGTGCCTTTGTCCGCAGGCTTGCATAACCTATACCCCAGATCTGAGCTGGTGGTTTGCAATCCCAAACAACAAGTATTGAACAACTTTAATATTAACTAATTTTATCTTAACCCTTTAGCAGCTTGCTGCTGCTTGTGCAATGCTGCCCCCTACTCACGCGTGGTAAATTCAGTGTGAGTAGTGACTGTTAATCTACCCAGTTGGAGAAGTATGGAGTGATTTAAAACTTCCACTTAAGAGTTGACTTATAGGTTAAGAGCCGGTGGTTTGATGACCACTGCTTTTTAACTATTGGCTGCAAGTCCATTCATGGTCATCATCTGCAATAAGGACATTGTGTGGATGATGATCATGTGTTGGTGTCCTTAGTAAAAGTGTTAATATTGACTTAAATTTTAGGTGGATGGTCAGTAAATGGTGTACCCAGTAATGGTGTACACACTAAATAGGGCCTGTGGATAACATGTTTATGTGCATGAAACTATTTGAGTTACAAAATTATACAAAAGAACATTAAACTAAAGGAGAGGAATGTACAGTTCTTGAGGACAATTAGAAGTAGAGTCTCTTTTATACAAAGTGACCTGCAGTTAGAGGGGCTTTTAAGCTTACAATCTAAAGAACATATTTTTAATTCATAAGTGGTAAGAATTTAATAAAACCTATATAATTAAAAGTCAGCATGATACATTATAAACAGAAACTTTTTTTAATGAAGGATGCTCTTGGGCAATTAAAATAAGCAGTAATACTAGAATAAGACACTTTTAATAGAGATTGATGTTACCATTAGCATACAGTTATATATTCAATTACATGTTTATCATCATTTGAAATTTCTTATGTCAGATTTAATTCTAAGTCATCTGTGCTCTTGAAAAAGACAAATTCTTGCTTAGAAACAAGAACATAACATTAAAGATACTCTAGTAATTAAGTTTAATGAAACGTCAAATGTCATAAATAATGATGCCTCACTAATATTACTGCTACTTTTACAGCATCTTTTTTTTAGATTCACCAACAGGCTTTTTTATATGTAATATTTTCATATATTGTGTTATATATTTTATCATAAAATATTGTGTAAATAGTAGTTAATTAGAAGAAGGAAACTTGTATTTAGACAGAATGCAGTGGGATAATATGGTACTTTAGGAAAGAATTTCATGAAGGAAAACACTATCAAACATTCCTTGCAAAAGGGAGAACTTGGTTCAATATATTCTATAAGGATACTATGGTTGACAATGTGGACTACAGCAGATCAAAAAGTCACACACAAGAAATGGGCAATATAAAGATTTTTTTTTTATGTTGTTTTAATTTTTAAGAGTGCTAAGATGAATTTAATATTTTTCTGTTTTTTACTATTTTCTAAAAAATTTTTTTTTTACTTTTTTTATTTTTCCCCCAGATCCCCAAGACTTATACCATTGGGAAGGTTAGGCGATTACCTTTCCAATGGTCTGTAGCTGCTTAGATCCCTGAGATACAGGTTTCTAAGCAGCATGCCCCCTTTCCCTATACTTTGTATTGACAATTTTAACCGTGACGTAGTACAGCCACACACTACCTCATCCTTGGGACTTATATTTTATCAGCCGCAGACCTCAACACTGCTGGAGATTTATGGGACTTCATCTTTGAATGTTTGTTTGAGACCCACCTCCTGCTTTGGGATATGGTTATATATTTTTACAAATTTGTTTTTTTATATTATTGTACAGCATAATTATTGCATTTTCACCAACAATTATTTCCATTATCATTTATTCTTATATGTGGTAACACTTCTATTGTATATATAATTATCACATTATATATCTATCTGTTATTAGTTGCAGATATTTTTACAGGGATTTAACACTGATTTCACTTGGATTTCACCTTTATGCCGACATCCTGGTTTAATGCACATTTAATGCACTTTCTGCATTATTCCACTTGTAATTTTATCACATCACATATATTTATTGCACTTTGTTCACAAATAGGCGCCTTTAACATAATCATTTTTGACATTTTAACCGTGACGTCACCACACATAACGGGAAGCCCTGGCGATGCCAGTCACTATGCAGGCCCGATCACCGGGGTAGGAGTGGGTGGGGGGCCCCCAGATTGCAAAAAAGTTAATTGAGTGCTAATGACGAATCTGAGACGTCATTAGCACTCAAGGGGTTAAAAGGTTTTTTTTAAGGGTGCTTTTTTTTCAATTATTTTATCGAGTACATTTTTTATGTTCTGCATTTTTCCAATATTTTTAATATTTTAGCAGTTAAACGTCTTATAGGGGATGAGGGGTTGAGATTACGGAGGTTTTTAAATTCTGAATTTTGTTGGTTAAGGAGTTAATAACGCAGGGTTTAGGTGGGTGATTTAAGCATTGTTGTGAAGGTGTAGTGATTTTTACAATTGGGTTAGTGTTGGCATGGACTGTTACTTTTTACAATAACAGTTTACACCAGCTTTTCAAAACTGATATCCCGGAAGATTATTGCAAAGGAGGTAAAATACATGAAAGTGGCAACATTGGTTCATTTTTAAAGGATTTTACAGAACTGCTGTTGTCTTTGGCCCTGGTGTTAAAAGTATAGTGATAATAGCAATATTTTAAAAAAAAAGTATCTGTCTTACATGCTAGATTGCCAGTGAAATTTTTATAAAGGGCTGAAATCGGTGTTTGAAAGCAGTCTCAGCAACAGGCATTTTACTATACTTCTCTGTGTGAGGTAATTATTCTCTGACACTGGCAGAATTTGAAAAGCAGCATCGCCACCTGCACTGAAGATTTAATGTAAATGATACCTTTACAAAGTATTAAATAGCGATACAATTTACATGTTAACTGAGAATCAACTCTTTTTTTTACAATGCAATAGTGAAACTAGGAAATGAATAATAAACCTATTGGAGCAGTTGGATTGTGGGTATATTATAGATGTGTATACAATGTGTGATATATATGTATTATACTATAAAATACTTACGGCTAGATTACGAGTTTTGCGTTATGAGCAGTGCAGTAATAACTTGCAAGTTATTGTTACCGCTCACTTACCTACAGTGCTGGTATTACAAGTTTACAAAAACCTGGTGTTAGCAGGCAAGAAGTGAGCATAGAGCAAAATTGAGCTCCATACCGCACTCCAATACCAGCGCTGCGGTAAGCTGGTTTTACGTGTTCGTGCACGATTTCCCCATAGACATCAATGGGGAGATCCGGCAGAAAAAAAGCCTAGCACCTGCAATAAAGGAATGTAAAGCTCTGTAACGCAGCCCCATTGATTCCTATGGGGAAAGAAAATGTATGTTTACACCTAACACCCTAACATAAACCCTGAGTCTAAACACCCCTAATCTTACACTTATTAACCCCTAATCTGCCGCCCCTGACATTGCCGACTCCTACATTATACTTATTAGCTCCTAATCTGCCGCTCCGGACATCACCAGCACTATAATAAACATAGTAACCCCTAAACCGCCGTACACCTGCATCGCAAACACAAGTTAAATATTTTAAACCCCTAATCTTCTGCCCCTAACATCGCCGCCACCTACCTACATTTATTAACCCCTAATCTGCCGCCACCAACATACCGCCACTATACTAAATGTATTAACCCCTAAACCTAACCCTAAGTCTAACCCTAACACCGACTAACTTTAATGTAATTGAAATAAATCTAAATAAAACCTTCTATTAATAACTAAATAATTCCTATTTAAATCTAAATACTTACCTGTAAAATAAACCCTAATCTAGCTACAATATAACTAATAGTTACATTGTATCTAGCTTTATTTCACAGGTAAGTTTGTATTTATTTTAACTAGGTAGAATAGTTACTAAATAGTTATTAGCTATTTAATAACTACCTAGCTAAAATAAATACAAATTTATTTTACCAATAGCCCTTAAAAGGGCCTTTGCGGGGGAATTGCCCCAAAGAAATCAGCTCTTTTACCTGTAAAAAAAAATACAAACAACCCCAACAGTAAAACCCGCCACCTACACAACCATCCCCTCCAAATAAAATCCTATCTAAAAAAACCTAAGCTCCCCATTGCCCTGAAAAGGGCATTTGGATGGGTATTGCCCTTAAAAGGGCATTTAGCTCTTTTTTGTTGCCCAAAACCCTAAAAATCTAAAAATAAAACCCACCCAATAAACCCTTAATAAAACTTAACACTAACCCCCGAAGATCCACTTACAGTTTTTGAAGACCCCACATCCATCCTCAACGAAGCTGGCAGAAGTCCTCAACAAAGCGGCAGAAGTCTTCATCCAACCAGATAGAAGTCTTCATCCAGACGGCATCTTCTATCTTCATCCATCCGGCGCAGAGTGGGTCCATCTTCGAAAACATCCTATCAGCCAATCAGAATTAAGGTTGAAAAAATCCTATTGGCTGTTGCAATCAGCCAATAGGATTGAGCTTTC
Source organism: Bombina bombina (assembly GCF_027579735.1). Classification (NCBI taxonomy): domain Eukaryota; kingdom Metazoa; phylum Chordata; class Amphibia; order Anura; family Bombinatoridae; genus Bombina; species Bombina bombina. The sequence goes on from NC_069500.1 coordinate 692,681,045, forward strand.
ATTCTATTAGCTGATCCAATCAGCCAATATGATTGAGCTTGCATTCTATTGGCTGATTGGAATAGCCAATAGAATGCAAGCTCAATCCTATTTGCTGATTGGATCAGCCAATAGGATTGATAGGATTCTATCAGCCAATCGGAATTTAAGGGACACCATCTTGGCTGAGGTCATTTAAAGGAATCTTCATTGTTCAAGAAGACGTCGATTGAAGAGGATGTTCCGCGCCGGATGTCTTAAAGATTAACCCGCTCCGCGCCGGATGGATGAATATAGAAGATGCCGTCTGGATGAAGACTTCTGCCCTGTTGGATGAAGACTTCTGCCCGGTTGGATGAAGACTTCTGCCGCTTCGTTGAGGATGGATGTCGGGTCTTCAAAAACTGGAAGTGGATCTTCAGGAGTAAGTGTTAGGATTTTTTAAGGGTTTATTGGGTGGGTTTTATTTTTAGATTAGGGTTTTGGGCGGAAAAAGAGCTAAATGCTCTTTTAAGGGTATTGCCCATCCAAATGCCCTTTTCAAGACAATGGGGAGCTTAGGTTTTTTAGTTAGGATTTTATTTGGGGGACTGGTTCTGTGGGTGGTGGGTTTTACTGTTGGGGTTGTTTGTATTATTTTTTTTACAGGTAAAAGAGCTGATTTCTTTGGGGCCCTTTTAAGGGCTATTGGTAAAATAAATTTGTATTTATTTTAGCTAGGTAGTTAGTAAATAGTTAATAACTATTTAGTAACTTTTCTACCTAGTTAAAATAAATACAAACTTACCTTTGAAATAAAGCTAGATACAATGTAACTGTTAGTTATATTGTAGCTAGGTTAAGGTTTATTTTACAGGTAAGTATGGGTTGTGTGGGTTGTTTGTATTTTTTTTTTACAGGTAAAAGAGCTGATTTCTTTGGGGCAATTACCCCGCAAAAGGCTCTTTTAAGGGCTATTGGTAGTTTAGTTTAGGCTAGGGTTTTTTTATTTTGGGGGGCTTTTTTATTTTGATAGGGCTATTAGATTAGGTGTAATTAATTTAAATATCTGATAATTTCTTTTTCTATTTTGTGTAATTTAGTGTTTGTTTTTTTTTTGTAATTTAGTTAATTGTATTTAATTAATGTAATTTATTTAATTGTAGTGTAAGGTTAGGTGTTAGTGTAAGAGAGGTTAGGTTTTATTTTACAGGTACATTTGTATTAATTTTAGCTAGGTAGTTAGTGAATAGTTAATAACTATTTAGTAACTAATGTACCTAGTTAAAATAAATACAAAAAAAATAAAATACAAAAAAATAAAACCTAAGCCATCTACAAAGTAACTATTAGTTATATTGTAGCTATCTAAGGCCTAGATTTGGAGTTTGGCGTTAGCCGTGAAAACCAGCGTTAGAGGCTCCTAACGCTGGTTTTAGGCTACCGCCGGTATTTGGAGTCACTCAAAATAGGGTCTAACGCTCACTTTTCAGCCGTGACTTTTCCATACCGCAGATCCCCTTACGTCAATTGCGTATCCTATCTTTTCAATGGGATTTTTCAAACTCCGGTATTTAGAGTTGTTTCTGAAGTGAGAGTTAGACATCTAACGACAAAACTCCAGCCGCAGGAAAAAAGTCAGTAGTTAAGAGCTTTCTGGATAACGCCGGTTTATAAAGCTCTTAACTACTGTGCTCTAAAGTACACTAACACCCATAAACTACCTATGTACCCCTAAACTGAGGTCCCCCCACATCGCCGACACTCGAATAATTTTTTTTAACCCCTAATCTGCCGACCGCCACCTACGTTATCCTTATTTACCCCTAATCTGCTGCCCCTAACACCGCTGACCCCTGTATTATATTTATTAACCCCTAACCTGCCCCCCACAACGTCGCCTCCACCTACCTACACTTATTAACCCCTAATCTGCCGACCGCAAAGCGCCGCCACCTACGTTATCCTTATGTACCCCTAATATGCTGCCCCTAACACCGCCGACCCCTGTATTATATTTATTAACCAATAACCTGCCCCCCACAACGTCGCCTCCACCTACCTACACTTATTAACCCCTAATCTGCTGACCGCAAAGCGCCGCCACCTACGTTATCCTTATGTACCCCTAATCTGCTGCCCCTAATACCGCCGACCCCTGTATTATATTTATTAACCCCTAATCTGCCCCCCTCAACATCGCCTCCACCTGCCTACACTTATTAACCCCTAATCTGCCGACCGGACCTGAGCGCTACTATAATAAAGTTATTAACCCCTAATCCGCCTCACTAACCCTATAATAAATAGTATTAACCCCTAATCTGCCCTCCCTAACATCGCCGACACCTAACTTCAATTATTAACCCCTAATCTGCCGACCGGAGCTCACCGCTATTCTAATAAATGGATTAACCCCTAAAGCTAAGTCTAACCCTAACACTAAAACCCCCTAAATTAAATATAATTTTAATCTAACGAAATTAATTAACTCTTATTAAATAAATTATTCCTAATTAAAGCTAAATACTTACCTGTAAAATAAATCCTAATATAGCTACAATATAAATTATAATTATATTATAGCTATTTTAGGATTAATATTTATTTTACAGGTAACTTTGTATTTATTTTAACCAGGTACAATAGCTAAAATAGTTAAAATAATTACAAATTTACCTGTAAAAGAAATCCTAACCTAAGTTACAATTAAACCTAACACTATACTATCAATAAATTAATTAAATAAACTACCTACAATTACCTACAATTAACCTAACACTACACTATCAATAAATTAATTAAATACAATTCCTACAATAAATACAATTAAATAAACTTGCTAAAGTACAAAAAATAAAAAAGAACTAAGTTACAAAAAATAAAAAAATATTTACAAACATAAGAAAAATATTACAACAATTTTAAACTAATTACACCTACTCTAAGCCCCCTAATAAAATAACAAAGCCCCCCAAAATAAAAAAATGCCCTACCCTATTCTAAATAACTAAAGTTCAAAGCTCTTTTACCTTACCAGCCCTGAACAGGGCCCTTTGCGGGGCATGCCCCAAGAAGTTCAGCTCTTTTGTCTGTAAAAAAAAACATACAATACCCAAGCCCCCCAACATTACAACCCACCACCCACATACCCCTAATCTAACCCAAACACCCCTTAAATTAACCTAACACTAAGCCCCTGAAGATCTTCCTACCTTATCTTCACCATACCAGGTTCACCGATCCGTCCTGAAGAGCTCCTCCGATGTCCTGATCCAAGCCCAAGCGGGGGGCTGAAGAGGTCCATGATCCGGATGAAGTCTTCTATCAACGGCATCTTCAATCTTCTTTCTTCTGGATCCATCTTGCAGACCTCCGAAGTATCAGCCAATCGGAATTCGAGGGACGCCATCTTGGATGACGTCAATTAAAGGAAACGTAATTCGTCGTTAGTCCGTCGGGCCAGCAGGATGTTCCACTTCGGAGGTCTGCAAGATGGATCCAGAAGAAAGAAGATTGAAGATGCCGTTGATAGAAGACTTCATCCGGATCATGGACCTCTTCAGCCCCCCGCTTGGGCTTGGATCAGGACATCGGAGGAGCTCTTCAGGACGGATCGGTGAACCTGGTATGGTGAAGATAAGGTAGGAAGATCTTCAGGGGCTTAGTGCTAGGTTTATTTAAGGGGGGTTTGGGTTAGATTAGGGGTATGTGGGTGGTGGGTTGTAATGTTGGGGGGCTTGGGTATTGTATGGTTTTTTTTACAGGCAAAAGAGCTGAACTTCTTGGGGCATGCCCCGCAAAGGGCCCTGTTCAGGGCTGGTAAGGTAAAAGAGCTTTGAACTTTAGTTATTTAGAATAGGGTAGGGCATTTTTTTATTTTGGGGGGCTTTGTTATTTTATTAGGGGGCTTAGAGTAGGTGTGATTAGTTTAAAATTGTTGTAATATTTTTCTTATGTTTGTAAATATTTTTTTATTTTTTGTAACTTAGTTCTTTTTTATTTTTTTGTACTTTAGCAAGTTTATTTAATTGTATTTATTTGTAGGAATTGTATTTAATTAATTTATTGATAGTGTAGTGTTAGGTTAATTGTAGGTAGTTTATTTAATTAATTTATTGATAGTATAGTGTTAGGTTTAATTGTAACTTAGGTTAGGATTTCTTTTACAGGTAAATTTGTAATTATTTTAACTATTTTAGCTATTGTACCTGGTTAAAATAAATACAAAGTTACCTGTGAAATAAATATTAATCCTAAAATAGCTATAATATAATTATAATTTATATTGTAGCTATATTAGGATTTATTTTACAGGTAAGTATTTAGCTTTAATTAGGAATAATTTATTTAATAAGAGTTAATTAATTTCGTTAGATGTAAATTATATTTAACTTAGGGGGGTGTTAGTGTTAGGGTTAGACTTAGCTTTAGGGGTTAATACATTTATTAGAATAGCGGTGAGCTCCAGTCGGCAGATTAGGGGTTAATAATTGAAGTTAGGTGTCGGCGATGTTAGGGAGGGCAGATTAGGGGTTAATACTATTTATTATAGGGTTAGTGAGGCGGATTAGGGGTTAATAACTTTATTATAGTAGCGCTCAGGTCCGGTCGGCAGATTAGGGGTTAATAAGTGTAGGCAGGTGGAGGCGACGTTGTGGGGGGCAGATTAGGGGTTAATAAATATAATATAGGGGTCGGCGATGTTAGGGCAGCAGATTAGGGGTACATAGGGATAATGTAAGTAGCGGCGGTTTACGGAGCGGCAGATTAGGGGTTAATAATAATATGCAGGGGTCGGCGATAGCGGGGGCGGCAGATTAGGGGTTAATAAGTGTAAGATTAGGGGTGTTTAGACTCGGGGTACATGTTAGAGTGTTAGGTGCAGACGTAGGAAGTGTTACCGCATAGCAAACAATGGGGCTGCGTTAGGAGCTGAACGCGGCTTTTTTGCAGGTGTTAGGTTTTTTTTCAGCTCAAACAGCCCCATTGTTTCCTATGGGAGAATCATGCACGAGCACGTTTTTGAGGCTGGCCGCGACCGTAAGCAACTCTGGTATCGAGAGTTGAAGCTGCGTTAAAAATGTTCTACGCTCCTTTTTTGGAGCCTAACGCAGCCTTTATGTGGACTCTCAATACCAGAGTTATTTTTATGGTGCGGCCAGAAAAAAGCCGGCGTTAGTTTTTCGGGTCGTTACCGACAAAACTCAAAATCTAGCCGTTAGGGTTTATTTTATAAGTAAGTATTTAGTTTTAAATAGGAATTATTTAGTTATTAATAGTAGGTTCTATTTAGATTTATTTTAATTACATTAAAGCTAGTGGGTGTTAGACTTAGGGTTAGGTTTAGAGGTTAATACATTTAGTATAGTGGCGGCGACGTTGGGGGCGGCAGATTAGGGGTTAATAAATGTAGGTAGGTGGCGGTGATGTTAAGGGCGGCAGATTAGGGATTAATAATATTTAACTAGTGTTTGTGATGTGGGAGTACGGCGGGTTAGGGGTTAATATGTTTATTCTAGTGGCGTCGATGTCCGGAGCGGCAGATTAGGGGTAGATAATTTTATTTTAGTGTTTGCGATGCAGGAGAGCCTCGGATTAGGGGTTAATAGGTAGTTTATGGGTGTTAGTGTACTTTTTAGCACGTTAGTTATGAGTTTTATGTTACAGCTTTGTAGCGTAAAACTCATAACTACTGACTTTCAGTTAACAGTATGGATCTTGAAGTTTTAGGCTGTACCGCTCACTTTTTGGTCTCCAAGATAGACTCGTAATACCAGCGCAAATGAAGTCCCATTGAAAAAGGACTTTTGGAAAGCTGCGGTAGTTACGTTGCGTTATGGCCAAAAAAGTGTGCGGTGCCCCTAAACCTGCAAGACTCGTAATACCAGCGGTAGTGAAAAAAAGCCTTAACGCTGCTTTTTCACTCATACCGCAAAACTCGTAATCTAGCAGTATAATATTTATTTACAGTCTTCTCATAATTTTTTTTTATCCTTAGGGAAATTAAAGCCTATATGTAAACATCAGAACAAGGATTCAAGTAGTGAAGTGATGTGTGCAATTTGAGCCTATCAGGTTATGGTGCTCATTTGGTTCTAAGTGTAGGGAACATGCAGAAATGTTAAGAGCCACAGGAGTGGCTGTGTGCATAAAATGTGTATAGTCTACGAGAATGATAATTTCTTACTAGCATACTGGGAAGGAAGATTGAGAAGATCTTTAGATCAAAAGCTGATATGTGCTCATTATTACTTTTGTAGGGGCATGATACCAATTAAAAAAAAAAAATACCTCTGGGAACATCTTAAGGACTTTCAGCAAGTCCATACTTTTCAACAGTTTTTATAGAAAGAGGCTTAAAATAAATTGCCCTTCATGATCTTAGAGATATTCTGGTTTCAAGACCTCAACCACCTAAAAACATAATGAAGCCCATTAAACATTCACGGCTAGATTACGAGTCTAGGGGTGCGGTGCTAACGTGCAGTTAATTCTCACCGCTCACTTTCCTGCAGCGCTAGTATTACGGGTTTTTATCAACCCAGCGTTAAAAGGCAAGAAGTGAGCGTAGAGCAAAATTGTGCTCCATACTGCACTCCAATACCAGCGCTGCTTAAGTGAGCGGTGAGCTGGTTATACGTGCTCGTACATGATTTCCCCATAGACATCAATGGGGAGAGCCGGCTGAGAAAAAGTCTAACACCTGCAAAAAAGCAGCGTAAAACTCAGTAATGCAGCCCCATTGATTCCTATGGGGAAACTAAAGTTATGTTTACATCTAACACCCTAACATGAACCCAAACTAAACACCCCAAATCTTACATTATTAACCCCTAATCTGCCGCCCCTAAGATCGCCGCCACCTACATTATACTTATTAACCCCTAATCTGCCGCTCCGGACATTGCCGCCACCTACATTATATTTATTAACCCCTAATCTGCTGCCCCAACATCGCAGAAACCAACATTATATTTATTAACCCCCTAATCTGCTGCCCCTAACATCGCCACCACCTACCTACATTTATTAACCCCTAATCTGCCGCCCCTAAAATTACTGCCACTATTCTAAATTTATTAACCCCTAAACCTAAGTCTAACCCTAACACCCCCTAACTTAAATATAATTTAAATAAATCTAAATAAAATTCTTATCATTAACTAAATTATTCCTATTTAAAACTAAATACTTACCTGTAAAATAAACCCTAAGCTAGCTACAATATAACTAATAGTTACATTATAGCTAGCTTAGGGTTTATTTTTATTTTACAGGCAAGTTTGTATTTATTTTAACTAGGTAGAATAATTACTAAATAGTTATTAACTATTTAATAACTACCTAGCTAAAATAAATACACATTTACCTGTAAAATAAAACCTAACCTAAGTTACACTAACACTTAACACTACACTACAATTACATAACTTACCTAAAATTTAATACAATTAGCTAAATTACAAAAAAACACTTAATTACAGAAAATAAAAAACAAATTACAATATATTTAAACTAATTACACCTAATCTAAGAGCCCTATAAAAATAAAAAAGCCCCCCCAAAATAAAAAAAAAACCCTAGCCTAAACTAAACTATCAATAACCCTTAAAAGGGCCTTTTGCGGGGGCAGAGCCTAGCCACGAACAGAGATGGCTGCTTGTTGAAAGTGCTCTGTGGTCCCTGATGTTTATCACAATCATTCAGAACGTACGATTAGCACAAATGAGGTGGGATGATCGAGGTGAAGAGAGTAAGTCGCATAGACCGCTGGAGCCTTCAATACATTGTGTGCCCACTTTCCGGCATCATCCCCACACTCTGGCCCAGAAGGGAGGTCAGTTGCCGATTCCTATTACGTGACCAAGCAGGCCCAGCCACAGGCTGCATCCACGAGGTGAGCAGAGAGTCACAAACACCCGTGAGCAGTAGACGGCTTTCACCCCTGAGGGCAGACAGGCAGATCGACTCACCACCTTGTTAGACTGGACCCTTAGGGGAGATTGTAATAGTGGCGGACTCATAAGACAGTTATAAGTAAAACCGCGCTGCACCACACAGGGGGAACACAAATTAGGTCTCTGACCAGATACAGGCCATTCTTGGACACAAACTGTAGAGGCCTAAGCAGATACTGACACCCTGAAAGGGGGGACACCCGAATTGGGCGGTCTTCTTGAGCCGATAGCCCTGACCTACACATATTAAATTAGCAGTGCAGACTGAAAGGGCTAGATAAAACAAAAAATAAAATAGAACGCACTGAGACTCCAAAACAGGCATAGTCGCCATAAATAGCTGCCCTACAGCACAAATATCTGTTTACTCGCAGTTGACACCCTCTTATTAATATATAATCAAGAGAAATCCCCATGCTAAAAGCAGATAACTAAGGTATATAACATGGTCACAGAAAACTACTGACACAAATTAAGGGCTGGGAGGAGTTCACCAGAGAGCAGGGTAAAACTCAAGCACTGAATGTCTGGTAAATGAAATGCTAAACTGCCAAAAAGCACTCACAACACAGCTATGGAGAATTACCTGATACCTACTGACTCCGTATCACAACTTGCCAGAGCAGTGCAGGAACCAAACACGCTGACCACACAAACCATCATGGCTCAGATACATGGCCCTGACCCTCAAAAGCAGGCCCAAAACTTTCTCACTAAAGAGGACATTAAACACCTCTTCTCAAAGGATGACATAAAAGAGGCGATGCAAGATTTTGAGTCTATGTTTGGGGAGCTAAAAAATGACATATCAGCCGTGGAGCAACGAGTTACACACATTGAAGAAAAGCAAGGAACTATCTTCTCAGACCTACAACTCTAGTCCAGTTTCTTTCAAGCACAAGAGAGTACAGTCCTCACATTGATGGACCGCATTGAAGACCTAGAGAACAGGAGCAGGAGGAACAATATAAGGCTGTGTGGTGTTCCAGAAGCCGTGGACCCTCCTGCCCTGATGGGCTATATCCAGTACTTTATTAGATATCTAAAAAACAGTGAAACTGCAACAGAGGCTCCCATAGAGAGAGCTCACAGGGCCCTGCGACACAAACCTCCCAGCAGGGCCCCTCCCAGAGACATTATTCTAAAGTTCCTGTCCTTCAGGGCTAAGGAGCTGGCACTGAAACTCGCCAGAACAAAATATTTGCTGGAGTTTAGGGGTGCTGAAATACAAGTATACTCTGACCTCTGCCACATTACAAAAGAGGAGGGATTTGAGGTTTCACAACAGTCCTAAAAGATAAAAGAATCCCATACAGATGGGGATTCCCCACTTGCTTGATAGCCAACAGGAACAACATCTCTCATGTTTTTAAAACCATGGATGACTTACCCGCTTTCAACCAAGCTCTTGGTCTGGACATAAGGCTGCCTCAACAGGTAGCAGCAGCCCCAGCTGGCCCCCAAGATGGGAACCCAGAAGAGATCAGGCACCTCCCAGGCTGAAGAGTATAACCTAGTGATTAACTAACTCTGAGTTCAGAAGCCACTAGGACTTCAGGACATGGACAAACGGCCTAAGGGGGCAATGCCTGATTTATTACTAAAGGACTCTAAGGACGCTTGCAGATAAGTTGAAGTTTGAAGTTCATACCTGATGTTATTTAAAGTGGCAAATGTTTAACCTTTTTCTCTTGTTGCCCTTTAAAATGTGCTAGATGTGACTGACCAGGTTTACTGGGGGATTTCAACAAGGTTGGGATGTGGAGCATGGGAGGGTCACCTAAAATGTAAATTACATAAGTAGTGCAGAGACCCAGATGAAGGCAGCTGTGTTGGAGGTTAGTGTTAGGCCCAGGCCTCAAAATAATATATTGTGGCCCCAGAGATGGGATGGAGAGGCCCCCTATCAGGCATAATCAGTTTCATCTTGGAAAGAAAGTATATGCAACAAAAAGAATCCTATAGGGTAGAGGAGCTGAGAACACTAAATTAAATACATAGGCTCTGTCTTCATAAGAATAATGTCTGTTGTATAGAAAAAACACATGAGGCTCCATTGCCCTAAAATGACACTGACATTAAAAGGCCTTTTATGGGTTAAACGGTAACTACCGCCACACATAGCAGTTTTTACCACACATGACACCAGCCCCGGTCCGGAGAATTGCATCTCAGAGGCCGCATAGACCCATCCAGTGCTCCGTTAAGACTGTTCATTTGAGCAAAGATCACCCACGACACTCCTTCCCACATCAGTCATATACATGCTCAAGCCCCAGGATGGCAGGATCAGTTATTTTACTTGTGGTGATTATAGAACCGACCAAATACAAATAACCAAAGTACGTTTTTAATTACTTGAATATGTTCAAAGTTTATATCAAATGTGACAACTACCCCTGTTTTTTTGAAGTAGTTGATACAGTTCGTCTTTGTCTCAAAGTTAGTATTTGAGACAAATTTGTTAAAACTTACTGTTTTCGACACTACATTTTTTCCCTACCACTCTCCTCTCTCCCCCTGACCCATCTCTCTTTCTCTCACCTCATCCTCACTACACTACCCCCCTTTATTTTTTTCCTGCAGCACTAACCCCAGTACCCTAATCCATAATGGCCAAGCCACAGAGACGGGAAAATACTCTTTCGGTGGAACTTATCACCATTAACGTCAAAGGGCTTAACAGCCCTGGCAAACGCTCCATTGTCTTCAGAGACCTGCATAGAATGGGAGGGGATATAATCTATCTTCAAGAGACACATTTCTCAAAAGCCCACGAACCAAAGTGGTACAGTCATCGGTACCCCACAGCATACGTTGCATCTGGGGGTGTTGTACTTGGGGGGTGACCTCAACGCATGCCTTAGTCCCGCTCTTGACACATCGAACGGTATTTCCAACGCCCCTCACAAGACTCTAAAGTGCATGAACGCTTCCCTGACTGAACTAGTAGTACATGACATATGGCACACGCATCATCCTCACTCAAGAAATTACACTTTCTATTCCCATCCCCACAGAAAGTATTCGAGGATTGACTATTTATTTACAGACACGACAGGCCTCACGATCACAATTTGCAGTAACATACACACGATAACATGGTCAGATCACGCCCCTGTTAGCTGCTCCATTCAATGCCCTAATGTCCCGATCACGCCTTATGTGTGGAGACTACAGAATTACGTGGAGAAATACAGAATTCCTTGACCGAGTTCTTCCAAATGAATGCAGATGATCACATACAGAGCAGTACTGTTTGGGAGGCTCATAAATGTACCATTAGGGGCCTCCTAATCAAGAGGAGAGCTAAACTAGCCAGGCAAAAGAGAGAGCACTACCATGACCTCCTGTCGCGTGTAACAAACACGGAGCAGGAACATAAGAGATTCCCCACAAATGAGGCCCTGCAAAAAGCACTCGCTCACACTATCACAGAACTTCTGATGTTCCTACAGGAGGACTATCAGAAGAAGGTTCTCATCCTGAGGCAGCTCTATTTTGAACAGGGGGATAAGGCGGGAAGATTACTGGCCAGGGCCATTGCACTTAAAAAACTGAAAGCATATGTATACAGTGTGTCAGATCGGGAGGGGGTGGTCAGAGCCGATGGGTAATTTGTAGCGGATGTTTTCAGCGAATATTATGAGTCTTTATATAACATACATAGCGCCCATAAGACTGATAGAGCTGCTTCACCTGAGGCTCAGATAGAGCACCACATCCTTGAATATGTGACAGGGGTGGACCTGCCCAGACTCTCAGTTCAAGAAAGAGAATTGCTTGAATCCCCCTTCACAGTGGAAGAAGTGAAAAAAGCCATAATAGACTTCCCGACAGGGAAAAGCCCCAGGCCTGATGGTTTTGGAGCCAAGTACTATAAAATATTTGCAGATACTTTGGCCCTAGAATTAGTCACTTTATTTAACTCCCTCTCACATTGCCCAGCTCTACTGGACACTATGCTAGAAGCCTATATAGCTGTGATTCCTAAGCCCGGAAAGCTGCCGGATAGACCGGAAAGCTATCGACCCATTTCTTTATTAAATTCTGACATTAAAGTCCTGGCCAAAACGCTGGCCAACCGTCTTAACAAATTCCTCCCTAGATTGATCTTGTCAGATCAGGTAGGCTTTATACCAGCGTGTGAGGCGAGGGATAATACTCTCAAAGTTATTCAACTAATAACTTATGCCCAGATCAATAAGATATCACTCTCGTTTGTCACAACGGATGCTGAAAAGGCATTTGACTGGGTTAGTTGGTCCTTCATGCAACATAACCTGAGTAAGTTCGGGTTTGGTCCCAAATTGGTAAACACAGTGATGTCACTGTACTCAACACCAGACGCGAGGGTAAGAGTTAACAGAACCTTATCCAAAACGTTTCAAATAAAAAATGGGACCAGGCAGTGCTGTCCTCTCTCGCCTCTACTATTTGCCCTTATCATGGAAGTGTTGGCTGGGAAAATTATAAACAACCCACTAATAAAAGGGATTGATATCAGTGGCTTTGAGCACAAGCTCACAATGTACGTGGATGATGTCCTTGTGACAGTATCCGACTTGGCCAGCTCTCTCCGAAAAGTTATGGCAGAGTTTTCAGAATTTGGAAAAGTGTCAAACTTCCTGGTTAATCCCTCAAAATTGGAAATCTTGAACACCACTGAGACACCAGACCTTGTTGAGGCCCTTAAATCTGACTGCCCAATAAAAATCGCCCAGAAAGCTATAAAATACTTGGGGATCACAATTACACCTTGCATAACAAAAATTTTAGACCTTAATTATAAAAACATAAGAGATGACATAATCAAAGACCTAGCCAACTGGAAAAACAAAATTATCTCCTGGTTGGGCCTGGTCGGTGTAGTCAAAATGAATGTCCTGCCAAGAGTTCTATATATAATGCAGACCATCCCAATCCCGCCGACCTCCCAATACCTACAACACATACAGCCATAGAGGCCTACGCATGGAATGGGCAAAAACCTAGAATTCGCAAACATACTATATACCTACCTATAGACAGGCGGTTTGGGAGTACCACATCTAAAAGAATACCAGAGAGCCATATCTCTACAGAGATTGGTGGAGTGGTATCAAAATTCGTGAAACAGGCGGCCGGATAGGGAGGAGCTAGCAGCAACGTGGGACGCTAGCACCGAGCTCAGGGAATTTTGAGCTCTAGAGACCTAACCTACCTGCGTTATTCCTTGGCCGGGTGACTCACACTGGCCCGGATATCTACCAGCAGAGCCCGGCTGCCGGATGGCAGATTGACTCAGGCGCAGAGTCGCGACGCCAAGGGGCGTTCAATTTCAAGTGCAAGCAGGATAACAACCGATCTGACTACCTGTTTGGAGACACGCGAGTGGGGCAGTGTTTGGTGGCGGAGCGGAACCGGCAGAGCTGATTTCACAGATTTGTACCCCTGGAGGTGCTTAAGCTCGACAAGTTCCCCACTTACCCAGAACCTAAGGATAACATCTGGTCCGGTGCTGATTCGTTTGGTCCTGACAGGGGAGCGAAGGTGAAGGAGCAGGCTGAGGGCAGGGCTGCAGCCGCAGAGGTGTCTGTATTCGGCGGCCTTAACCTACAGTGCTCCTGGTCGATCCCCCCTCCACTGAATAGAAGCACAAAGGTCCCGGCGGCATCAAACAGGACCTGGTTGCTGGAGACCGGCTTGTCTCAACAAGGTATTGTGCTTACAGTCAGACGGAGTGTCGGAAGAAGCAGGTACTACGGGCAAGGCTTGTTTGTCTCTGGCTATTCTCCCCTTCTGTGGTGCTAAGTGCCCCCAACCCTTAATGACACTCAAGCTAGGTCCCCCTGGAATTTAGAGCTGGACTGCAAGTTTGGCCAGGGATAAAGGGGAAGTCTGAGTGTTGTTAGCTAGTAGAAGGCTGCAGGTTAAATCTCCCTCATAAGATTGCCCCAATGCTTCCTACATTATAGTTGGTTAATTGGACTTTAAGTGGGCAAGAGCTGAGGACTGAGGGTATGGATCAAACAAAGCCATTAATAGCTGCCAAATGGTTAAATGAGTAAGCTAGTAGCCTAAATCTGTGAATTCCTCTCTGGCACAAAACCCTAAAATCAAGGGACATTCTACAGGACCCTCTAAAGTAATAACAAGAGGACCACTACCTTGAGATGTGAAAAGGGGTGAGGTGGCAGGAAAGTGCGGTCCTCTAAAGGCAAAGTCCCCTTGGAAATAAGTTGTAGCTGATCACAGAGAGGATATAGTATCAGAATAAGACCTGTGACATTAAACCAATCCAGTGACTTTAAAACTCCAAAATAAAGACTGCATTAGAGTGATCTCTAAATATCAGAACTTTATAAGCTGATTGTGATGTGTTTAGAGTAACAGAGAACTAGCCTAACAGAGTTCATTTGGGCTTGTATACCCTAAATATAAACAGAAAAGAGTGGTCACACTCTTTTATGTAGCTCTTCTCATAACAACTCTGCTGCAGCTCTCGCTAAGGCTATATAAGGTTTTTCCTCAAGTGTATCTGTCTATACAGACAAGAAATAGTTTATTGGTTAAGTTTTATGTATATAAAAGGTCTGGTCTGTCTCTGTTTTTTTTTCTTTCCTCTCTTCTCTCTCTCTTCTATTTTGTTTCTTATTTTTTCTCCTTCTCCAGAAGTATAAAGCTGACTGCGTGCTAAAAACGTTTGTTTTCTGATACTGTGGCAGAATACAGAATAATTACTGGGAAGTGTAACAAGGTTTTTTAAAGCGGCAGATACACTGTTCCCTTTTTTTTTCTCTTTTGCCTTTTTCTTCTTCTTTTTTCTCTTATTTGCACTCCTTTTTTCCTCACTCTCACTTTGCTGTGTTTTTTCTTTTTTTTTTTTTTTTTTTTTTTTTTTTTTGTTTACACATAGAAAAAAAAGAAAAAAAAAAAATCTTTTTTCACTATAATAAGAAAGTCTATATTGAAAAATAGTTTTTGCTGACTCTTACTACTAATTAAGAGGTTGGAACATATGTAATTAAGTTTTGCACAGAATATCACAATTGTGTTCCGGCTGGTATTGCTTTTAACCAGCAGGAAAGGGGAAGGGAATCTTAAGAGTTTGTTTTTTCTCCTCTTCTAATCTCCCTCTCTTGGGACACGCTTACACGATACTTGTTGTTGACACCACGATATACACTCATAAAGTAGCGAGGGAATAAAAATCCTAGTTGATAAAATATCTGCACTATAAACCTAAATTTGAAAATTGGTCCCTCTATTTGATAGATTTATCTACCTATATGGAAAGATATATTTCACATTCCAAAACACTCTCACCTAACATGCCGCCTAAACCGAAGGAGAAAAAACTTAAGCCCAATGAAAGTAGTACAGAAATACACGTACAAAATGAAATAGCTTCAAGCTGTATAGATAATCCATCCCTACTACAGCAAATTTCAGAATTAATTATGCCACAATTTGAGTCCTTAAGACAAGAAGTGGCCGCAGCTACAAATGAAATTAAACAATTTACAGCACGGATGAATGAGTTAGAAACCAGAGTGTCGGACATGGAAGATAGATCAGTAGCTCAAGATCAGACAATCAATTCACATGATAGTAAACTTAACCTTATACAATCTAAAATTGAGGAACTTGAAGACAGGTCCAGGCGCAACAACCTGAGGGTTGTTGGCCTACCAGAAACGGCAGAATATCATGACCTGATAAACTTTGCATCTAGTCAGCTTCCTAAGTTGGTAGGGAGTACTGCTGAGAACGTAAGGTTACCCATAGAGAGAGCCCATAGAATAGGAGCACCCAGAAGGAACTCAGATGGTCCTATTAAACCTAGGGTTGTAATTATTAAATTTTTAAATTTCCAGGACAAGTTCCATATACTTAGATTGTACCGTAAAAATAATAATATCATGGTGGGGTCCAGTAAATTACTACTGTTTCAAGACTTCTCATACGAGACTCAAAATAAACGTAGGGAAATGGCCCCATTTTGTTCTCAACTAATTAGAGCTAATCTAAGAGCAAGACTCGTATATCCAGCAAAGATTGTAATAGATAAGGATGGAGAAATACATACTTTTACAAAAGTTGAACAGATTAAATTATATTGCCAGAGCTTAGGGATAGTATAAAAATGGAAGGACAGGGAAATATACTGTTTAAATACACATGAGATCAATAGGATGAATTTCTGGATGTTTACTTTTTTGTTTTGTTTTTTCTCTGGCTGGAGTAAGAAAGAGATAAAGAGCGGTGGCGGAGTGGAGTGGTCATGGGGCGGGGCTGAGCTGGGAGGGGGGATCTGTATAGGGGTTTTTTTTTTGTTTTTTCTTTATATTATTAAGTTATCTGTTCTGTACCCTTCCATAATATTTTAAATGGTTACTCTTAATTTTCTTTCTTGGAACATTGGAGGGATCTCCTCTCCAAGTAAAAGGAAATTGCTGATTAGACACCTTGGGAGACAGAAACCTGATCTAGTTTTTATACAGGAGACCCATCTTCGGCCTAAAGAGGCCATGAAACTTAAAAGTAAGTGGGTGGGGGAGGTGGTGTACAACCCCTATGATAAGACCAAAAGAGGCTTGGCTATTCTAATAAATAAACAGCTGACTTACAACATCATTTCAGTCCTCAATGATATTAACGGGAGATTTCAAATCCTTGAGATAGAAATTAATAACTGTATCTTTGTCCTATGCAATGTATATGGACCTAATATGATAGACAGAGATTTTTGGGAAGATATTAGTCTAAAGTTGTTTTTACATATTGGGAAGAATATAGTGGTTGCTGGCGATTTTAATATGGCTTTCTCACATAGTTTGGACAGATCAAAGCCCAGATTCACTCCGAGAAAAGCTAGGGAAGCGGTAATCTTACAAAAATTTTGTCAAAAATTGGCTCTGCAAGATATATGGTGGACACAAAATCCAGATCAACGAGAATATACGTGTGCGTCAGGCGCACATTCTTCCTTTTCTCGAATTGACTATTTTTTAATTGCGAAACATATGCTAAAAATGAAAATTGGGTCCGCAATTCAGGACATTGTGATCTCAGATCACGCTATTATCTCATTGAAGATAAATTTGATTGATAGATCTTCAGCTGGTAATAATAGGTTATTTTTTCCGCAGTATTTGGTGAATAATGCCAGCTTTAGAAAATGGATGCAGAATAGATGGAATCTATTTCAGGCTGATAATGTAAATTACTTAGATAGGCCAGAAATATTCTGGGAAACAGCAAAGGCGGTCTTCAGAGGCGAGATTAAAGCGTACCTAGTAAGAACTAAGGCGATTCGGGCTAAGAGAGAGGAGCAACTTTCCAACACATTGAGAAATAGTTACCGTAAATATCTTAGCAACCCATCTATTGATCTTTGGACTAAGTATAAAAATAATAAGTTACTATACGACCTCTTTTTAAAACAACAATCAAATGCAGAAGAACAAAAATTGAAGGCTTTTTATTTAGGGGTACAGGGTGTCTCGGCTAAGTACATTGCGAGAATTATCAAGATCAGGCAACAAAAGAATTTTATTTCGGCACTGAAAATTGGGAACAATAGAGTGACCGATCCTGTAGAAATAAGGGAAGCTTTTTTTCAAACCTTTCAACAGCTTTATGCAACTAAACAGGTTAATACGGTAAATAAGGAGCAGTTTTGGCAAAGAGTTAATTTACCTCAAATTGAATTAGAAGATCTCCAGTGTCTCAACGAACCCATATCTGGGGAAGAAATAAGTAGCACTATAAAAAAGTTAAAACTGGGAAAAGCCCCCGGGCCAGATGATTTGCCGGCCGAATTCTACAAAATACTATCGGAACATATATCCCCTGTTTTGGGTAAACTATTTAATAAATACTTTGTAGATAACAACCCACAATCCCCCTTTTTTGCGGCATCTAATATAGTCTTGATATTAAAGAAAGGTAAGGACCCAGAACTTACATCTTCTTATAGGCCAATCTCACTCCTCAACCAGGACTATAAAATTCTTACGTACATCTTAGCCAATAGATTAAAATCTCCCCTAGGTTCCATGATACACCCCGACCAGACCGGTTTTATGATGGGCAGAAACCCAGTTAAGAATCTACGGAAAGTCCAGCTAGTATTGGACTATTACTGGAACAAGGCGGAGAAGAAAAGACAGTATACTAAGCCTGACCAAGCTATTCTCACAATTGATGCTGAAAAAGCATTTGATGCTATCATATGGGACCATCTTTTCACTTCTTTGGAGAAGTTTGGTATAACAGGTATCTTCCAACAATTTATTAGACAACTCTATAGAGAACCATATTCTTCAATAATAGTGAATGGGCAACCCACTAATAGGATTGTTCTTAGATGTGGAACCCGGCAAGGCTGCCCTTTATCCCCATTCTTATTCAATCTTTCTATTGAACCATTGGCAGTTTACTTGCGGAATGTAATGCAGGGCATTCAGATTGGAGGGCATAGATTGGTCCTTTCATTATTTGCAGACGATCTATTACTCTTCCTTAGTAACACAACTATTTCTATTCCCCAGCTTATTTTGATATTTAATATATTTAGTTCCTTTTCAGGTTATAAAATTAACTATGGGAAATCTGAGATTATGTGGATTCATAAACCCCGCAACTCTGGGAACTATCCTTTCAAGGAAACAACACAGATTACTTACCTAGGTATTACACTGAGCAAAGACCCTAACCTATGGTATGAGCTTAATTTTAAGCCATGTATCAGAGGGCTTGATAGGAGTCTCAAGAACTGGGGTAATTTACCAATATCAATCTCAGCCCGAATTATACTGATCAAGGTGATTTTGTTTCCAAAGCTTCTATATTTCTTACAGAACCTACCTTTGTTACTATATAACAGAGACTTGATCGGGCTCCAGAGGAGCTTTAACCACTTCATTTGGCAAGGTAAGAAACCACGCATCTCCTTCTTTAAACTATCATTACCTAAAGCCTATGGCGGTATGGCATGTCCCAACGTTAAATTTTACAATTATGCCGCCTTAGCTAAATTTGCGCTAGATTGGTTCTCTGAAAGAGAATCGGTTTCCTTCTTTGAAATTGAATCATCAATAATTAAGCCTTTTAGTTTAAAGGCAGTCTTGCATCACCCTGTAAGTAGATTGCCTGGAATAATCCATCAAATGACTATATTCAAATCCATAGTACAGGCCTGGCAAAAAATATGTAGTGAACTAAGAATTGACTTTCGCAAATCAGAGTTTTTGCCTTTACGAGGTAATCCGGGCTTTTTGCCGGGATTAGACCCCTCTATATTTCAGACATGGTCGGAGAGAGGAGTGCACGATGTAATTCAGGTATGTGAAGGCAATAATCTAAGGCTTCAGTCGTTCGAGCAAATATCTCTTCAATTTAACCTCCCGAGGTCCAGTTTCTTTGCCTACTTACAGCTTAGGCATTGGATAGAGACATTAAGGCAGGACACAGGACCAGAAATCGATAGCCAAGAATTAAAAATAATTTTAAGAGAATATCAGGGGGGGGTGTGCACTATCTCCCGCATCTATAACACTATTCTGAAAATTGGGGGGAAGCGCAATATTCTGGAAATAACGAATAAATGGGCTAAGGACAAGGTTACTATAGATATCACTACAACTTTACAGAGTATAACACTGGTTTCTTGTGCTACGATTATGCATAGCTGGAAAGAATCACACCTCAAACTATTAAATAGGGTGTATTATACACCAGCCCGATTGGCAAAATGGAATCCTGAAAGGCAAATTTGCCCCAAATGCTGTTATGAGAGTGCAGATTTGCTACACTGTTTCTGGACTTGTCCAAAAATATATCAATTCTGGCAGAAAATAAACTTTTGGAGTAATAAGATTACAGGGATAAGTTTGAAATTGACCCCATTACAAATTTTTTTTCTGTGTAAATACAATCCTGCTATTCCCAACAATAGATTTGTTAATCTACTTATTCTGATAGGGAGGAATCTAATTCTTAAAAGTTGGAGAGGTAAAAAATCCCCTAATTTCAAAGACTTCTTAAAAGAAGTACAACATCAGATGGTATTCGAGCAATATAATATTAGAAATAACAATCCTAAACAGTTATCCAGGTTCTTCAATAAATGGAAGAGATTTATTGGCTCCCTCCCCACGGGAACACAGAGTCAGCTCTTATCTTACTGGAAAGGGTCCACGTGGATACAACAACAAATTGACAGGGGAAACCTCCCAAGGCTCTGGTTTTTAGAGCCATAGTTTGGCGATGTGACATATAAGCTGGAAAGGGGGGCAATACAATTTTTTCCTCTCTCCCCTCTCCCTTTTTCCCCTCTTCCCCCCTTTTTTTTTTTTTTTTTTTTTCTCTTCCTCTTCTCTTCTCCCCCTCTATCCCCTCCCCTTTCTCCTCCCCTCCGCCTACCGCTCGCTCCCCTCTTCTGGGGTTAAACCTCAGAAGGCTGGATGGCTGAAGTTCTCTAGAGATTTAACATATTAGGATTGAGTTTTGTTGAGAACCATTAAATAGACTTTATGCAGGCAAAGGTACCCCCCAATAAGTACGGTTATCGGTCATGGGAAATGGACATATATAGAGTCAAAACTTGCTGATCCTAGATTCAGATATCCTAGGCAGTTTAAGGTTCGGAGGTATCAGAGTTAGTCCACAAGCCCTTAGAAAGCTGAGTAATTTAGATTTATTTAGATTAGTAATTCGGTCCAAGGACCGAATGATCATTTAAAGCTAGAGGATGCTAATTATTAAACCCAAATCAAATAGGGCTTGAGCGACAATACTGAGGAAGGGACTAAAGAAGAACCCCCTTTCATTTCCCTTTTTTCTTATCTTTGCTTTTTTGTTCTTCCACTGCTAAACTTAGAGGTATATGATAATGATTTATATTATCTGAATTATACTAGTGGTTTTCTCTGAAATGTTATTTTACTTTCTCTACGTGATAGATGCTTGATATCTGATATTTGCAATTTTTTATCTTTCCTTTTGTTATATTAGTTGGACCCTGTTTAGACATGATGTGGATATTTTTCATATCTATGTGCTTCAAATCAATGTAATATTTTTCTTTTCTGTAACTATAAAACTTTAAAAAAAAAAAAAAAAAAAAAAAAAAAAAAAAATTAGTGAAACAAAGCTTGGCTACAGATTGACGGAGAGAATCTACGAAGGGGAAATGTAGGGGTGCTGGCCTGAATCTCTCCCAAAAATCGCCCAGTAACTATTAAAAGATACCCTCTAATTGAAGAGGTTTTTAAGACCTGGGAAAAAATGCCCCACATTTCCACTCCTGCTTCTCCGGTGACCCCGATAAAAGAGAATCCGGACATGGGACTAGAGGGTAGACCACATGTCCCTGGAGATTCCTACACACTGGCGGAATCCTCATTTTTAATATAACGCATCAGGACAGATTAAAAACCAAAACTGATTTAGCTGAATGGAACCCGGATGTTTTTGCGTCCTAGTTTAGAGTAGCACAAATCTCACACTACTTTAACTCACACAGAGGGAGGACAGACGTAACAAAATGCAGGACACTATTTGAGGTCCTATGCACAACGCCTCAGTCCCCTACTCACCTTATATTGCAGTTGTATAGACTCCTCCTGAAAACGGGGTATCTACCCTCCCTACCTATGCGCATGCTTGGCAGACAGAATTAGGACAAGAAACAGAGTAAAAAAGGTATCAGTCTCAGTTTGTATCCAAGAAATGCATTACAAATTATTGAGTAGGTGGTACCTGACTCCCCATAGGCTCCAAAAAATATACCCACGTGCGAGTGGGGGGTGCTGGAGAGGCTGTGGCTGGGAAGGCACTCATCTCCATATCTGGTGGACCTGTCCACTCATCCGTTCCTACTGGGACAAGGTTCTTGGTGAAATGAGCAAATTGTTTAAGATTATAATCCCCCCTAAACCCACTTACTTGATGTATCACAACCTACCTAAGATAATAGGAGAGGACAAGTATCTTCTTTTCTTGTTAATGTTAAACTGGGCGAAGGGCCTCATACCGGTGTACTGGAAAAAACAGCGCACACCTAGCCTGCAAGAATGGAGACATGAGGTGGGAGAGCTTCTCCGACTCGAAAGATACCACTACCTTAAAATCGTCAAAATAGCCACACACAAAATGATGACATTAATCTGGGAGGGTAAAGGCATCTAATATTTTCAGTAAGCCCTGATCGTTAGAACACTAGGAACCATCTTATAGAAATCACCAGCCCCCCCCCCTTTTTTTTCTCACCCTCCCCTTCATCTATAAATCCAACCAATCTTTTTACCTATCCTCCTCCCCTCACCTGTTCACCCGCTAGGGTGACTACACAGGCATTTAACTAACTGCAGCTGTATGTATAAAGTAAGCTGTAGTACTGGTATAATACAAAACATGAACCTGATGTAAACTACATTAACTTCTACTTATATAATTGTTGAACCATAGCACAGCTGGGGGCATCTTTTCCCGTAGCCATGAGCTAAAAAACTAAATAAATGTGACCAGATGAAGGTGCCTGGAAGACACTGGGTAACATCAGATTTTTGCAGATTATAGAGACTGTAACCAAGTTTTGTTCATCTTGGCATTCTAATGCCACTGGTTATGTGAACTTTTTTGTCACTTTGTTATATATGTAATGTTGTTTCACTTTACAAACTAAAGCTTGATTAAAATAAAAAGGGCCATTTGTGGGGCATTGCCCCAAAGAAATCAGATCTTTTACCTGTAAATAAAAAATACAAATACCCCCCCAACAGTAAAACCCACCACCCACACAACCAACCCCCCAAATAAAACCCTAACTAAAAAAACCTAAGCTCCCCATTGCCCTGAAAAGGGCATTTGGATGGGCATTGCCCTTAAAAGGGCATTTAGCTCTATTGCTGCCCAAAGCCCTAACCTAAAAATAAAACCCACCCAATACAACCTTAAATAAATACTAACACTAACCCCCAAAGATTCACTTACCGGGAGAAGTCTTCATCCAAGCAGCAAGATGTCCTCAACGAAGCCGGCAGAAGTGGTCCTCCAGACGGGCAGAAGTAGTACTCCAGACGAGCAGAAGTCTTCATCCAGATGGCATCTTCTATCTTCATTATTCCAACGTGGAGCGGCTCCATCTTCAAGACATCTGGTGTGGAGCATCCTCTTCAATCGACGGCTTCTTCGGAATGAATGTACCTTAAAGTGACGTCATCCAAGATGGCATCCCTTAGATTCCGATTGGCTGATAAAGTTCTATCAGCCAATCGGAATTAAGGTAGAAAAAATCCTATTGGCTGATGCTGATTGGCACAGCCAATAGAATGCCAGCTCAATCCTATTGGCTGATGCAATAGGATTTTTTCTACCTTAATTCCGTTTGGCTGATAGAATTCTATCAGTCAATCGGAATCTAAGGGACGCCATCTTGGATGATGTCACTTAAAGAAACATTCATTACAAAGAAGCCGTCAATTCAAGAGGATGCTCCTCGTCGGATGTCTTGAAGATGGAGCCGCTCCGCGTCTGAAGGATGAGGATAGAAGATGCCGTCTGGATGAAGACTTCTGCCCATCTGGAGGACCACTTCTGCCCATCTGGAGGACCACTTCTGCCAGTTTCATTGAGGACATCTTGCCCCTTGGATGAAGACTGCTCCCGGTAAGTGAATCTTCGGGGGTTAGTGTTAGGATTTTTTTAAGGGTGTATTGGGTGGGTTTTATTTTTAGGTTAGGGCTTTGGGCTGCAATAGAGCAAAATGCCCTTTTAAGGGCAATGCCCATCCAAATGTCCTTTTCAGGGCAATGGGGAGCTTAGGTTTTTTTAGTTAGTATTTTATTTGGGGGGTTGGTTGTGTGGGTAGTGGGTTTTACTGTTGGGGGTGTTTGTATTTTTTTTACAGGAAAAAGAGCTGATTTCTTTGGGGCAATGCCCAGCAAAAGGCCCTTTTAAGGGCTATTGGTAGTTTAGGCTAGGTTTTTTTTATTGGGTTTTTTTTTTTATTTTGATAGGGCTATTAGATTAGGTGTAATTAGTTTAAAGAGCTGTCATTTGTTTTTTATTTTCTGTAATTTAGTGGGGGTTTTTTGTGATTTAGCTAATTTAATTTAATTTATTTAAGTGTATTTAATTTATGTAATTTACTTAATTGTAGTGTAAGGTTAGGTGTTAGTGTAACTTAGGTTAGGTTTTATTTTACAGGTAAATTTGTATTTATTTTAGCTAGGTAGTTAGTAAATAGTTAATAACTATTTAGTAACTATTCTACCTAGTTAAAATAAATATAAACTTGCCTGTAAAATAAAAATAAACCCTAAGCTAGCTACAATTTAACTATTAGTTATATTTTAGCTAGCTTAGGGTTTATTTTATAGGTAAGTATTTAGTTTTAAATAGGAATAATTTAGTTAATGATATTAATTTTATTTAGATTTATTTAAATTATATTTAAGTTAGTGGGTGTTAGGGTTAGGGTTAGACTTAGGTTTAAAGGGTTAATACATTTAGAATAGTGGCGGCGACGTTGGGGGCAGCAGATTAGGGGTCAATAATATTTAACTAGTGTTTGCGAGGCTGGAGTGAAGCGGTTTAAGGGTTAGTATATTTATTATAGTGGCGGTGATGTCTGGAGCGGCAGATTAGGGGTTAAAAATGTTATTTTAGTGTTTGCGATGCGGGAGGGCCTCGGTTTAGGAATAATAGGTAGTTTATGGGTGTTAGTGTACTTTGTAGCACTTTAGTTATGAGTTTTATGCTACAGCTTTGTAGTGTAAAACTCATAACTACTGACTTTAGAATGCGGTACGAATCTTGACAGGATAGGGTGTACCGCTCACTTTTTGGCCTCCGAAACAAACTCGTAATACAGGAAATTTGGTCAGAATTGATGGCAAGATGAATGCAGTATGTTATCAAACAAAACCCCTTATTTTCCACTTCTTGATTTGAGTTTGAACACTGCTGATTTGCATTTTTAATTCCATGGATATCTTTTTATATCCCTTTCCTGTTTTATACAGTTCAACTGCCTTTTTCCCACAGATCCTTTGACAATTATTTTGCTTTTTCCATGACTCAGAATCCAGAAACTTCAGTGCAGCACTGGATGAAAGATGCAAGGGTCTGTCAGGAGTCCAGAAACTCATTGACCTTTTATACACACACACAAATTACAAGCAAACAGATCACAGGTGAGGATGGTTACCTTTAATAGCCATTCAAACCCTTTTGTGTCAACTTGTGTGCATGTTATCAGGCCAAAATCACCAGGGTATGTAAACTTTTGATCAGGGTCATTTGGGTAGTTTCTGTTGTCATTATGATTTAAAAAAGAGTAAACACAGTTGATTGATAATAAATGACTTCAGTCAAACACTAACCATGAGTGAAAGAAAAGTTTTTGTGTTATTATACATATTCAATAAAAAAATAGCCAAGAAATCATACATTTTGCCAGGGTATTTAAACTTATGAGCACAACTGTATATATATATATATATATATATATAGAGGGAGTGCAGAATTATTAGGCAAATGAGTATTTTGACCACATCATCCTCTTTATGCATATTGTCTTACTCCAAGCTGTATAGGCTCAAAAGCCTACTACCAATTAAGCATATTAGGTGATGTGCATCTCTGTAATGAGAAGGGGTGTGGTCTTATGACATCAACACCCTATATCAGGTGTGCATAATTATTAGGCAACTTCCTTTCCTTTGGCAAAATGGGTCAAAAGAAGGACTTGACAGGCTCAGAAAAGTCAAAAATAGTGAGATATCTTGCAGAGGGATGCAGCACTCTTAAAATTGCAAAGCTTCTGAAGCGTGATCATCGAACAATCAAGCGTTTCATTCAAAATAGTCAACAGGGTTGCAAGAAGCATGTGAAAAAACCAAGGCGCAAAATAACTGCCAATGAACTGAGAAAAGTCAAGCGTGCAGCTGCCAAGATGCCACTTGCCACCAGTTTGGCCATATTTCAGAGCTGCAACATCACTGGAGTGCCCAAAAGCACAAGGTATGCAATACTCAGAGACATAGCCAAGGTAAGAAAGGCTGAAAGACGACCACCACTGAACAAGACACACAAGCTGAAACGTCAAGAATGGGCCAAGAAATATCTCAAGACTGATTTTTCTAAGGTTTTATGGACTGATGAAATGAGAGTGAGTCTTGATGGGCCAGATGGATGGGCCCGTGGCTGGATTGGTAAAGGGGAGAGAGCTCCAGTCCGACTCAGACGCCAGCAAGGTGGAGGTGGAGTACTGGTTTGGGCTGGTATCATCAAAGATGAGCTTGTGGGGCCTTTTCGGGTTGAGGATGGAGTCAAGCTCAACTCCCAGTCCTACTGCCAGTTTCTGGAAGACACCTTCTTCAAGCAGTGGTACAGGAAGAAGTCTGCATCCTTCAAGAAAAACATGATTTTCATGCAGGACAATGCTCCATCACACTGGTCCAAGTACTCCACAGCGTGGCTGGCAAGAAAGGGTATAAAAGAAGAAAATCTAATGACATGGCCTTCTTGTTCACCTGATCTGAACCCCATTGAGAACCTGTGGTCCATCATCAAATGTGAGATTTACAAGGAGGGAAAACAGTACACCTCTCTGAACAGTGTCTGGGAGGCTGTGGTTGCTGCTGCACGCAATGTTGATGGTGAACAGATCAAAACACTGACAAAATCCATGGATGGCAGGCTTTTGAGTGTCCTTGCAAAGAAAGGTGGCTATATTGGTCACTGATTTGTTTTTGTTTTGTTTTTGAATGTCAGAAATGTATATTTGTGAATGTTGAGATGTTATATTGGTTTCACTGGTAAAAATAAATAATTGAAATGGGTATATATTTGTTTTTTGTTAAGTTGCCTAATAATTATGCACAGTAATAGTCACCTGCACACACAGATATCCCCCTAAAATAGCTATAACTAAAAACAAACTAAAAACTACTTCCAAAACTATTCAGCTTTGATATTAATGAGTTTTTTGGGTTCATTGAGAACATGGTTGTTGTTCAATAATAAAAATAATCCTCAAAAATACAGCTTGCCTAATAATTCTGCACTCCCTGTAGAACCCCCATCACAAAAAAGGCACTCACTGGTCTTCATAAATATAGCATTTATTTAAATTCATCAATAAAAAGAGATAACGTTTCAGTGTACCGTAACACCTTTGTCAAATGTCAAGATAGGATCCAGAAAAACTTATCCTCAAAAAACACATAACACAACATACCTTCACCCACCTTATATACACAATAAAACGGTTTACTCCACTCTATCAGCCCATAATAATGTCATCACGCTATGACGTTAATGTGACATGTCACTGCCAATCGGCTAACACCTCGTTACCATAGTAACGTATACACAGAAGTGTAATTATACATCAACTTGTAAGGTACATTGCTGCATAACTAACAGCAAAGAGTGCAACTCATCAAATAGTGTTCCACTTTAGCGAAAAGAGGCACAACACGGTACACAGCATCACGTGGCCCTGTGATATCGTTAGACCGTCACCCTCACACATGTCACCCATTGGTTCAGCGTATGCATCATGTCCCATTACTGAGGATAATTACACTTGGTGAAAAAAATATTTTTAAAAACATATCAAATGAAAACTATATACATCCCATTGGAATAATATGTAGGCACAGCATAACCATTTCTATTATGTAAGGCAACCATAGTAGATTTTAGATATTAACCGTCTAAATGACACATCCCTCCATTCACCAATTACTATCTCCTTCATGTCACCAGGAGTATAGGTAGAAACCCATGGGTACCCACTAGAATGAACATCCATGTTGTTCCACATTAGGTATTCACTTCCATCCAGCATACTGGAATATAATGCTGTATAAGTCCAGTTATTGGTTATTTAGTGTAAAATGGCCCAAAATCAAGGAAGGTGCTTAATCCTCTTGGTATCAGAGTGTCCAAAGTATAGATCCATTTAGTTTCCATTTGTAAAAGCCTTTTAGCTCTATTACCCCCTCTAACTAGCGGAGGAACATGGTCTATCAGCATTGTTTTAAGACTTGATATGCCATGATTACACTTAGCAAAGTGGCGTGCCACCAGTTGTTCTGAGTCTCCCTTGCTGAGGGCCTCCTGGATGGCACAAAGATGGTTGGCCATCCTATTCCTGAAGCTTGTAATTGTCTTTCCGATGTAGACCAGAGAGCATGGGCAAATTAACATGTATATAACATGTGTGCTTGTACATGTTAGTCTTTGGCGCATGATATAACGCTTATTAGTGTGGGGATGTTGGAATGTTTTCCCCCTCATCATGCTGTTGCATGTTGTACAGCTTCCACATGTAAAGCATCCTTTACTGGAGGTTTTCAACCAGGTATACTTATGATAACATTAAATTGGGTCCTTTTTTTACCAATAGATCCCTAAGATTATCCGCCCTCCGGTGCACCATCCGTGGAGGCTTTATCCTATGAAATGGGAGTGATGGATCTGATTCAAGAAGAGACCAATGCTGATGTACTGACCTCCTCAGCACCTCACACATGGGGGTATATGTGGTCACAAAATTCAACTGTTGTATATCGTCACTGGGTTCCTTATGCTTTATTTCCATTGTAGATCCCAATAGCCTCTCTTTAGTGTTTCGGACCATTACACTATCATAACCTCTTCTTACTAATTTCTTCTCCATTTCTGTGAGCTGCTCCATCATAGTGGGTACCTTACTGTTGTTGCGGATGACTCTTGTGAGTTGTGAGGTGACTTTCACCATCTTTTGGTGTCTGGGATGGAAGCTTCTGGCCTCCAATAAGGAGTTTTGGTTGGTAGGTTTTGTGTACAAAGAAGTACCAAAAAAGCAACAATCACAGTCATCAACCTTGTATATATTGAGGTCTAAAAAGTGTATCACAGTCTCACTGTACTCATTAAAATCATATGGGACAGTCCATTCAGTTCAAACATGACACCCACTGCTCCAATTCACTTGCACTACCCCCCCACACACACCAAAAACACATAATCGATGTAGCATACATAGTATCTGATGTGGGGGTGAGCAAATGGTTTTAATGGCCACATGTTCATACCATGCCATGTAAAGGTTAGCATATGAGGGTGCCATGTTTAAACACATGGCTGTCCCAGAGATTTGTAAGTACCTGAACCTGAACCTGAAAAATTTATTATCAAGACATAGAGTTAACAGCTCACATCACCTTAATAGGAGGTCCCTCATACAGAGGGTTCCCTGTCACCATGGACCTGACAGCTCCAACATCCCCATCATGAGGGATTGAGGTGTAAAGGCTGTCCACATCCATGGTGACAAGGAGATCATTGGCCTGCAATCCCACATAACTCCTCAGAGATGTAATTAAACTGGGTGAGTCCTGTAAGTACGCAGGGGTACCCTTCACCACTGGCTGTAGGTGAAAATCTATATATATTTAGCCAGGCTCAACAATAAGGAATTCCTGGCAGACACTATGGCTCTGCCAGGGGGATCCTTAAGGGTCTTATGCACTTTAGGCAATAGGTATAGTATGGGAGTTCTGGGATGGTCAGTTATCAGGAATTCAACCTCCTGTTTAGATAATAATCCAGATTCATAACCCCTATGTAGATACTGATCAATAACCTTTTTGAAAACCACTGTGGGGTTTCCCTTTCACCGAGTGTAATTATCCTCTTAGTAATGGGACACGATGCTTACGCTGAACCAATGGGTGACATGTGTGAGGGTGATGGTCTAACGATTTCACAGGGCCATGTGATGCTGTGTACCGTGTTGTGCATCTTGTCGCTAAAAAGGAACACTAATTGATGCTTTACACTCTTTGCTGTTAGTTATACAGCGATGTCCCTTACATGTTGATGTATAATTACACTTCCGTGTATACGTTACTAAGCTAACGAGGTGTTAGCCGATTGGCAGTGATGCGTCACATTAACATTGTAGCGTGATGACTTTATTATGGGCCGATACGGTGGAGTAAACCGTTTTAATGTGTATATTAGGTGGGTGAAGCTATGTTGTGTTATGTGTTTTTTGGGGATACGTTTTTCTGGATCCTATCTTGACATTTTACAAAGGTGTAACGGTACACCGAAACGTTATGTCTTTGCATTGATGAATTTAAATAAATGCTATATTTTATGAAGACCAGCGACTGCCTATTTTGTGATGGGAGTTCTAATTTATTTGTAAAGTGCACCCTGGCAGCTGAAACACTTTGTAAGTAAGACTGTGCTTATCCTTCCTTGGGGATTTGTTTTTATATATATATATATATATATATATATATATATATATACACACTTAGTAGAGAGTAAATCCCAACTCATTAAATTTTCAAACACAAACAGTAATTTATTTTAGTGTGAGGTTTCGTGACATATGACCCTTCCACAGACAAACAGTATTGATATTGAGAAAACAAACCATACAGACATTTGGTTTAAATGTTTGTTTTTCTCAATATATTTTATATATATATATATATATATATATATATATATATATATATATATATATATATATATATATATATATATATATATATATATTGTCTGAGGAAGGTACATATGTCCTGAAACGTCACACTAAAATAAACTACTGTTTGCCTGTGAAATATATAAATATATATATATATATATATATATATATATATATATATATATATATATATATATATATATATATATATAGTCCAGAAGAGTGCACTCTAACCTTGCAATCAGCTGCCAGGTTGCCAACAGTTAAATATAAAGGATATAAGGAGGCACTATATGGTCTTTTTAAAGTGAAATTTAATAGAACAAGTGTGATGTTTCGTGGACACACTTGCCTTCCTCAGACAAACAAACACAAGCACAAGTGGCTTTTTAAACAATATAAGCCCCACCCATAGTGAGGTGAAATTGCACCAAAACTGTAGTCATTGCAATCGTCAAAAACAATAAAGCTATATTGATGAACTTTTCATGATCTGGACGGGATCTAAAGAAACATTACAGAATTGGTTTACAGAACTTAATGATCTCAAACATCCTATTCAATTAAAGATGAATTTGAGTCAGGAGAGAGTGGAATTCCTTGACCTGTGTATCTACAGAGACGGTGAGAATCTGGGAACCACTCTCTATCAAAAATCAACAGATAGAAATTCAGTCCTTCATGCCACCCTACTTCTCTACTCAGAGCAATACCACATGGCCAAATGTCAAGAGTCAATCGAAACAACAGTGACGTATTGAATAAAAATTCACAACTCCAAGATATGGCAAGAAAATTTATTGAAATGGGGTATAAATGGGAATATCTGTTGGACTATATTAACGAACAGGATAAACCAGCAACAGTGAAAGAAAAGGACTCCAACAATCAAATTACTTTTGTCACAAAATACTGCCCAAACACGAAGAACATCGTACACAGCATCAAATAACACTGACATATTATCCAGAGTAACCCTACCCTACAATTCAAGGAGTGGGAGAGCCCAAGGGTGGGCTTCAAGATGAATCAAAATGTAAGAGACCAATTGGTCTTAACAGACCCTACGCACTGTTATGCTAAGTCTACATTGCTGAAAAGTTCCAAAAAGGGATGCTTTCATAGCATAGGATGCACAGCATGCAACGCCATGATTCCAGGTCCAACATTCCATCACCCTGATACTAACTATAAGTTCTACATTCAATATTACCTCACGTGCACAACACCATTCATAGTCTACATGATTAACTGTCCTTGTGGCCTTTTCTACATAGGAAAGACGAAGATGACACACGTACACGCATGGCCAATCACAGGTCCTCTATCAGAGCTGCGATCAAGAAGAAAAAGAGTGATCAACCGGTGGCCCACTACTTTGCCACAGTACTGGATCTGCACTTCAAGTTAATTGACCATGTGCCCACATTACCTAGGGAATTAATAGACACTGCAGATTGCTCCAAATAGAGTCCAAATTGATGTTCAAACTCAACACACTAAGCCCTAAGGGATTAAATGTCAGCTTGCATTGGCATTGCTTCCTATAAAGGAATTACCTGATGTAGAGGATGTACCCTTAGAATGATGCCCATCAAGTACACTGGACTCTTTAAGTGGACTCTCTTCTAAAATGTCTTTGGACTTTGAACATATGAGAGTACCATAATCCATAACTTATGAGAGACACCTTTCCATTTCTAGCAATAGTTTATTGATACAGAGATATTATAAGATTTTCATGCCTCTTAGTATATTTGATTCCTAAATCTGGATGGCACATATGATGTGTGGCTTTAACGTACATGAGTAATTTGATCCCCCCCCTTTGTATAGGAGTTAAAGACTCTGGCCAATATACGTTAATTTAGTGTATTTAGCTGATTAATGTAGCTCATATTGATCATAGGGTTATAAGAAACAATTCCATTATTGAGCTGCCAGTATAATGTTTGCCTTCCTGCTATAATATTAATCCTACAAGGGTATTCCTTATTAAATTGCGGTGTAATATCAGCTTCATGAATAATAATAGATGATGACCCTTTATGTAGTTTGTTACGGTACTATATCTATGCATTTTGCTGTCTCTAGACATCACTGACTTATGTATGTTTTATGCCAGATGGGGTTTACATGGTGTGTCTTATATCTTGTGCGCATATTCAGTGTATATATTTTTACATTTTTTTATGTCCTTCTCTTTAAGCATTTGCTCACATGTTGTGGCAGCACCTTTCATTGGTATATATCTGTTGTCATCCGCTGTATTTCCCTGATAAATTGTCTCCCCGCTCTGTCTAGTTGTAATGTATGAGCATGCTATACATTTTATAGCTTAACCGGAGGGGGCACAGCAATCTGCAGATCCCTATGGCAATTGCATGCAAATATCTCAGGGATGTCCTTTAATATTGACATCAGCAGTATGAGTCAAAGTAATCGTGAACACAGCGATGCTGCACCCCTCTGACATAGGAACTCTGGAGCTCTATAGAAGTTATAGATTCCCCATAAAGTAACCTTCTTCCGTCCTTCATTTCTGAAAGTTTCTCAGTAACAATGCTATAATTTGTCATAAGGACGATATGTAAGATGAATAAAAATAATAATATGTTTGTTGGGTTGATGTGTGGGATTACTTGATCCTATTAGGGGAGCCTGATGTTGCTGATTATGTATATTTGCACAGCGTGTATCTACTAATCATGCCTTTTGTATTTATAGACATAGGTGTTTTTGTGTTTTCATTTTTATTTTATATATATATATATATATATATATATATATAGGTTTTGATTGCCCTTAACTATATATTATGGTAATGTGCACTATATTTAGGATTTATTCATTTTGTATAACATGCATTTACTGATGTTATTGTTTTTGAGGATTGCCATGACTACGGTTTTGGCGCAATTTCACCTCAATGTGGGTGGGGCATATATTGTTTTAAAAAACCACTTGTGGTTAGTGTTTGTTTGTCTGAGGAAGGGGAGTGTGTCCCTGAAACGTCACTCTTGTTCTATTAAATTTCACTTTAAAAAGAACAGAGAGTGCCTCCGTATATCCTTTTATATATATATATATATATATATATATATATATATATATATATATATATATACAGTATATATATATAGAAGGGAGAGAAGGGCTTGATAAATTGAGGTCCAATGTGTCTGAATCATAGAGAGGGCTTATTTTACATTGCATCTAGCTGTAAAAGAGTAGTCATAATATACAGCCTGTTCATTAAAATCCATTTTTAAGTATGTTGAGATGTTTGAATAATATCACTGTTCTTTCTATTACTTTCAGGTTTATTTATTTGAAGACTTTTCAAAAACCCCATTTAATACAAAATTTGCAAATTCTAACATTCTGACCAGTAATAATATATTTATCTTCACGTATTAATTTTCCCTATATCATCTAAATTTATGAAGAGTTATAATTTGCTTGTTAGGTGAATAATCCAAAAATATTGCAATATGTTATTTAAATTATAATAAATGTAAATAACTTGCATATTGAACGTAGCTGTCTAAGAGGAAGAAGTGCCCAATGATAATGCAACAGAATAATATCTCCTTTAAATTAATACATATATTTAATAGATTATGTTACTATTCTGCTATAGTTCTATTAATAGCAAGTTTAATGTGACACTATTAAACTCCTATACACTTTTCTTATATAAAACTTTTTTTTTAAATTAATAATAAGGCAGAATATTTTTCTTAATATTTTTCAAATGAAGAAAAAATTAAACATTGCAACTGCATAATTATTCTTTAACTTTCACCTTTTGTACATTTCTCAAATATGCAAAGCTTATAAAGTATATGTAATAATTATGAAGATGCGTACAAGAATCCATTTTTCTACTAGATCAAAATGTCATATTTTGATAAAGACTAAGGGGCCGATTTATTAAAGTGCGGGCAGACGTTATAATATGTAGCATATCATGTCCACCGCACATCTTGTGAACTGCTTGTGCAATGCCGCCCCCTGCAGATTTGCAGCCAATCGACCGCTAGCAGGGGGTGACTCTCGGAAACAGGGGCATCAAGCTCCATTCGGAGCTTGATAATTCGGCCCCTAAGAATAGCATTTACTTTAATGATTATAAATATAAAAATGAAAAAATTTTGCTTAGAATTTGCAATTTCCTACTAATAAAATACAAGTAAAATAAGCTGTTTTTTTATACTTCAAACTGTTAATTATGATAATTCTTTGATTTTATTTTGTAGTAAATAATTATCATTGAACTAGCATGAATAAATAAATGCAAAATGGTGAATTGGAAAAAAAAAATCTGAGAAATGTAAACAAAACTATTTCTCCAAACATGTCCAAAGGTTAAAAATAATTATTTTAAATTATTGGTAAATTATTGGTAAAATCTACACTGAGAAAAAAAAATAATACACCGAAAAAATTAAATAAAAGCTATGTTCACATGTGAAGATGATACAGTATACCTGAATATATTCTCCTGAGCTTTCACACATTTTTTTTGCTTTAAAAACAATAAATGTTAATTAAATTAATTATATGACTTTCTGCCAGTACCTAAGGTGGGGGTGACCAGTGGGGGTGAGGGAGGGAAGAGAGCTGTTTTAGAGGGATCAGGTAGGTATCAGGGGGTGGGAAGTGTCAGGGGGGAGGTTAATATCTTCACTAAAGCTTAAATTAACCTTACAAGCTACCTTTGCATTGCGGTCAATGGGAACTGTGTGTTCCCAGTAAATGTATATGTTTATATACATATATATGTATGTGTTATTATCTGTATATACACATATTAACACATAAGAAAGGATTAACGATGGCACTACATAGGCAATTGCCCTAGGTAATTTCTTGTGAAGTAAAACCTTATATAAGGCTAATTATTAGTAAATTACTGGGCAGGTGCTGTACACTATACAGAAATACTATGCAAAGGGGATTCAGTACAAGACTGAGAAAGAGTGTACATATATAGCACTCAACATGCCAGTGTCCTCAAACACTTAAATAAGTAATAGCTATAATACATGGCAGAACGTGCATATGTAACTATGTAAGTCTGGTTCAAGTCATATAAAACTTAACTTTTATTAATAAAATACACATAAAAAAGGGAATCACACATCCCTAAATGTTAAAAACACAGTGGCGGCTGATCCGGAAAGAATGATAAGATCCGTGGGAAAAACTACCTGTCAGAATAAATCTGACATATGTAAATAAATGACTTCTTGTCACTCAGTGGTAAATGGTCTTAATTCTGAAATAAATGTAAGTACTAAGGTGGAAAAAATTCCAACCTGGAATAAGATCAGAATTAACCAATTCATTTAGGAGTGGTTGCTACAACGATTTGTATGTGCCAGCCAGAATATTGTATCCCCATCTCAATGCCAAAATGGCCAGTCTACATTCAGGTAAATTGGAATTAATAAATCTCCCTGTTAGGGAATTATATATCTGGACCTAAAGTTTATGAATCAATGTTGGTATGCTTCACACACCCCTGATATTGAGTAGGAAAATAAATGAATACTGGGTGTTGCAGGACCACATGAGCAGGGAATTATATCTCTAATGTCACTCTAGGATAATGATCATCCCTACAGTTGTAAAATAAGGTAATAGATATACAGCATTCAGATATATTATTGAATAGCCATTATCTAGGTGTCGTGTCTGTACTCCAAGGGTATGTATTCCACTGCAATACTGTGGTAGTACTGTTATAAAGTGGGTAGATTCATATATGAGAATGATCAGTATGATTCACTTTAATAACTTAAATAACATTTGGTTTACAAAATGTTATTTAATTTAATTAGAAACCCCACATTCAATAGTAATGCGCTGTTTTACACCATAAAAGTGACAGGTCCTACTGCTCCAAGAAACTCAAAGAGAGTTAAAAATTCAGGCTAGAATGTATATATTTGGCAACAAATCTGGTAGAGGGACACGCCAGGGATGTCCTCTCTCCCCACTTTTGTTTGACATTGCCATTGAACCCCTGGCAATCAAATTAAGACATTGCCTTGGCGGTATAAAAATACGCAATTTTGAAATAAAAATTAGGTTGTATGAGGATGACTTACTTCTATATATGGCAAATACTAAACTGAACATGCCAAAACTTTTTCAAATATTGGATCAATTTGGCTCTTTTTCAGGATATAAAGCAAACATGACAAAATCTGAAATATTTTGGCTTAAGAAAAATAAAAATTCTATATCAAGCACCCCCTTTCGACAAATTACAAACTCTTTTAAGTACTTAGGGATTCATATCCTGGTTAAAACTGCTGAGCTGAATAATCTTAACATTCCTCCAGTAGTGAAACTAATCAAAGAAAAACTTCAAGACTGGCAAAATCTACCACTATCTCTTTCAGGTCGGATTGCATTATTTAAAATGGCCCTTCTCCCGAAACTGCTTTATATTCTCCAAAATACACCAATAATCCTTCTTGGAAAAGATATTCATACAATTAATAGTTCACTCATACAGTTCCTCTGGCAGAAGAAAAGATCTAAGATATACTTTACGAAACTTTCAGTGCCAAGGGAGTGCGGAGGGCTCGCATTACCTGACATAAGATTATATAATCTCTGCTTTCTTACCCGCGTAGTAATGGATTGGATTTCATCCAACAATTATGTCTTAAGCAATGAATTTGAGACAAATGTCTGCAGCCCATACTATTTAGTTGCACTGGTTCATTCAGAGCCAAAGGAAATCCCAACAGAAATTAAGAGACTCAAAACAATTCTTAATCCATTAAAGGCATGGCATAAAATAACGGGCCTTCTTTCAATTAATAGGAGAGCCTCTTTTTATCTACCTGTATTAGGAAATCCCAAATTCCAAGCAGAGATACACTCTGCTGTCTTCAGAAAATGGCATAATGCTGGATTAAATAGGGTATATCAAATAATAGATAAAGAAAGGGGACATATCAAAGCGTTCCAGGAATTAAAAATGGAATTTAGCCTGTCCAACAAAGACTTTTACGCATACTTGCAGTTAAGACACTTTGCTACGGAGTTGATTAAAGAAGCAGGTTGGAACTGGGGACTGGGTAAAATGGAGGACTGGCTTGTACTTATTAGAAATGGTCAATTGTCTATTGCCCCATGCTATCATTTCCTAGGCATGAACAAAGGAGTCCCGGTTCTAACAAAATTGGTATCATCCAGGAACGAATTGATCCCTCAGGGCAATATCGATGCCAAAACTATTCAACTATCACTCAGAAAAATCTCCCAAGCTACACTCTCTGCCACCTGGCGAGAGGCCCATGTCAAATTTCTTCACAGGGCATATTTCACCCCTGAGAGAGGCTTTAGGTGTGTTAACTTAGAATTTAATAAATGTCCTAAATGCTCACTGTTTGCAGCTGATTTTTTACACATGGTATGGTACTGCCCAAAAATAAAAAAAACCTGTGGATCAAGGTACAATACTGGCTAAAGAACATGCTGAAAATAACCCCTCTTTCTCTGACACTGTTTCAGATAATATTGTGTTTAAAGCAAGAGCCCGGTAAACAAAATAATGAAAAAATAGTAATTTCCACCATTCTTGCCACCTGGTATTTAATTTGTAAAAAATGGAAGAGCCGCGCAATTCCAAGCGTTTCTGAAATGAAAAATTGTTTGAAAAAGCAGTGTATGCTTGAGCAAAGAGACACGAATATAGATAATGAACTTGAGATCAAAAAGTTCTTTGACAACTGGGCAGCCTTCTTAAAGATATTTACCCCTACAGAAATAGAACATATTATTTCCCTTTCAAAACATAGAATTAGTTCTGTTTTTTTTTTTCTCCATACAGGGGGAGGGGATAGGGGGGAAAGAGGTGGAAAAAAAAGGGGGAAAAAAAGCATTATCTGAGATAAATGATGATGTTGTATTAATACTTTATATAGCGTGAATTATATTTTTACGCACAAATGTTAAAATTGAGTCAATATAGCATCATGTAAGTCTAAACAGAATTGCTAGACATTATTATGCTATAATGCTTTTTGTTTTCCTTTTTCAATGTGCATGACAACAAATGTATTACATTGTCTTTAACTATGCTTTGGTGTATAAATAAAAATATATATAAAAAAAAAAGTGACAGGTCCACGTTCAAGTGAATTAATAAGTCCCCCAGTTGGGGAATGATATATTAAGACCCGTGGTTTATAAATCTATGATCGGTATGATATGCGCACCCCTGATTTTAAATAAGAGAACAGATGAATACAGGACCACATAGACAGGGGATTATATCGCTGATGTCACCCTGGAATAATAATCATCCATAAGGTTGTGAAATCAAGTGATAGATATACAGTTTTCAGATATATTATTACACAACCATTATCTAGGTGTCGTGTATTTACTCAAAGGGTATGTATTTCACTGCAATACCGTGGTGGTGCTGTTATAAGTTTTAAGAAAAAATGGGTAAATTAATATATAAGGATACTCAGTGTGATTCACTTTAATAACTTCAATACCATTCGGTTTCCAAAATTAATTAGAAACCCCACATTCAGTAATAATATGCTGTTCTACATAGTAAATGTGACTGAGGAGTCACGGCTATATGTATCTCTCATTATTATATAGAATATGCATGATCATTTTTTAATAAAAAAGGGGAGTTTTTCCTGAATAATACTCTGTATTAGCTCAAATTGGTTATAGATAAACCACTAATAGTGATGGTGTCCAGAATCCGGACAAATATCGTAGTATTACAAAGTCTATTACCACTAAAATCGCCACTCAAGTGAAATTGGCAAGGTTTAAATTACATAGTCAACGGTAGAATAATCAACCACTATTATAATGGCAAGCCATCAGTATCGTAATTATTATTATAAAGTTAAATAGGCAGCCATTGCTTTCTAATATTTAGACAACCAGAACGCCAAGACTGCGGTTAAAAAAACACACACACACAGTCGGAGAGAGATCCCTTTGTATTTATTCTTTTTTTAAATGTAAAGTAGCTCTGCTTATTCAGTACCTTTTAAAGAGCTTTGAAATTGTCTACACATAAGTGATTATTTGAGTTGCTGATGAATTTATTTGGAAAAGGCTGTACTGCTGTTGATCCATTGCTTCACTAGTTCCTTACATCTGCTTATGAAAATTTCAAAACCCTTTTCTTGTCTGTGAATCTAGTCCTTCGTATGTGAGCTGCATGTTTTCCCATGGTCTCTTTATTCTGCTTTATCACAATAGAATATAATTTATCTTTTTATGTTTTAGCCACAGTATTTGTTTCCAAGCCATTACATTCTTTTTCCTTCCAGATAACAGCTATGCTCCAGTTACCACAGTAGTTGGTGCAGCAGTCCTGAGCTTCAGTCATGCTGCTGTTTCAGTTGTTATTGCTGCTATAATTTCTTGCCAGTTGTTAATGTTGCCTAGGCTACAGCATTGTCTTCTCTTTATAGACCTCTCTCAGATAAGATTTTTTCAGTCAGCTGATCAAAGACAATTTGCCTTCTTGCTAATTCTGTGAGTGTTCATAGCAAGTCTCTTTTTTTTTTTTTTAACAAATTTATATCATTGCACAATATTTTAACTTACTATTTAACATCCAATTAATACTTCAGAAGCATTGGTGACCTCAATTTTGTCAAATAGTCTTCTCTTTCACAAACCATGACCCAGATTACAGTTTCATGTTAATGATAGCCCTGGACACCATAAACAGTATTGCTAGACTGCTCTAAAATTAGTGTGCAACTTGATATTACAAGTCAGATTTACCAGAGAAGGTTTAGTGCAGCCGACATCAAACTTGTGCACCTATTACTTTCAATGGATATTGCAACTGTGCTAAGTATCGCTGATATTACAAGTTGAAAGTTATGGGCTGCGCTTAAGCAAAAGCACAAATAGAGCAACTTGAGACCTGAAGTAAATTGTAAGGGTTAAAAATATTTTTCACTAACCAAATGTAAAAAACATTAAAATAATGTATCACCATAATTAATACACATTTTTATAAAAACAAATTACATTTATATTACGAGAAATGTTTTAAAAGGGTTATGGTATATGACAAGGTTTGACTGGAAAGGGCTCTGAAGTATATATATATATACTTAAATATGTGTATGTATACATGTCTATATATTTGTATTTATTTGTATTTATATTTATATGTGTAAATATGTATGTGCACACATGTATACATACAAACACATATATACACATAAATACACACACACACATATATATATAGAGTATATTCACTTATTAAAGTATAAATAAGCGTAATGGGGCTACCAAATAATGGGGTTGATTTAAATCTTTTAGAAATTTTCCTTCACTATCAGAAAAAAAAGGGAGAGGACATTTTTTTTTATTCAATTTGATCAAAATGATCACAATCTGTCTAGCACAGCCAAGGTTAATTTCCACAATATTCAATTTCCATTTCCTTATGACTGCAATGTTAGCTGTGCCATTAACAGAAAAACACAATGGGTTAATAAAGTGTGTGCTGAAATTGGATAGATTGGTGTCTCGCAAAATCCCATAAGCTCTGTTCGTGCCAAAATGCAAACTTCACGACAGGAACACCTCTGGTGATGTTCCTCACTGTGCTCTTTTTAAAGTCAAATATAGGCACAGTATCAATGAGTAAAGATAGGATAGAGGAGGTAATGTATATAACCTCGGTGCTGCCCCTTTAAATTAATATAAAAAAATAGGAAAAGGAAATGGGAGAGTATAGAGGGGATATTAAGCACTCTTACACCTATCGCTTGTAATAAGCTGTAAAATTACAGCATGAAATATCTGCTAGCGAATAATAAATGTATATACTAGTATTAAAACCTATAATCTTTATTAAGGAATTTATTTAAAAAATAATGACTAAGGTGATAAACATCACCTATCATTACCCACACAGATATATTACCTAAAGGTACACCACAATTACTGCACTGCTGCTATCATGTATTCCTGGCCGATATCAGGAACCGTTGGCTTCAGGTGTCAGGGGTAGCATGAGGCAACAGTTAATGCAGCAAAAATAATTATAAGTGGTATAAGTTGAGTAATAAAAGTAGTTTAAAAACAAGTTGAACTACACAAACATGTTTCAGCTGTTGCACAGCCTTTCTCAATGTGATTCAGCAAGTGAACTGACAAAGAGATTTTAGGTTTTAATACCAATATATACATTTATTATTCGCTAGCAGATATTCCTCACTGTGCTCTGCCTGGTACCAAACCAGGAGACTCCAGGTTCAGATCCTGGCTTGATCTGGTTATGCCACTAGAAGATGTTTGCTTGCAGTAATTTGTACAAGAATATTGTCATAAGAAAGTGTGTTTCCCAGTTTCACCTTTTCTGAATATTAGCCAATCAGGAAAGTGCCTACTGCCTATGTATAGAGCAGCATAGGCCTTTACTCATTGCATTGGCATTGGAGTCTTTCCTGTGTTGTTTTCTTTTTTTCCATTTTATTAAAGAATAAAATAACATAACATCAATAGATCTAGCATTCTAGGATTACGCAGAATCCAGTGTGTTCAAATAATATCGAAAATTTTAAATAAACAAAAACCTCCAGACACATTGATATTATTAATATTCAGGCAGATCTATTCACACAGCCTATAATGTCACAATATCGTAATAACTATGGACATAAAGATATGTGAAAAATTCTGCAGACAGAGAAACTTACATTGTCTAACAAAAAAAGGCCATGTTATAAATAGTACAAAAAAGGCATTTGAGTAGACTCAGGAACCTATGAGTAAATTTTAGGCACTGCAATATTCAGTTAACAACAAATTCATAAAAATAGATTCTTTAACCTATAAGGAACACAACTGTATTTTGCCTAGACATTGCTCATTCCCTTAAAAATGTACCTATGTTGATTAAATTACTGACCATGCTAGTCTTAATTATCTGATTATTCGCATTTCTATCCTATACTCTCCTCTCTCCTCCCCAGGCATTTTTCCATTTTTTCCTACAGAACAGTTCCTGGTTTATGTTTGTTCTATGCTATATTTCTTAGCTGTGTTTCTTAGACTGGACTGACCTGACCTCGTCTCATTTGGTCCTTTCAATATACATAGAAACATAGAATTTAACGGTAGATAAGAACCAAAAAGGCCCATCAAGTCTACCCATATTATATGTTACTTTTTTCTTAGGATAGTCTTATGCATGTCCCAGGATATTTTTATTTCTTTTAAAGTCTTTTGGCTAGACTGCTAGTGGCACAGTATTTTTTTTTTTTTTCATAAGCAAAAACTCAGCTAGGATTTAAATTTTATCGTTCATATTACAAGTTCCAAAATAAATGTATTTTGTGCTAGCATTAACCCGAATAGCGCAAAAAACCTAACTTAAGCTTCCATGTGTGCGTGAATGTATTCGCCCATAAAGATCAATGGAGAAAAAAAGGGGGAAAAAAAACTAACACCCGAGATCTAGCAAACACCATCACCTTTTCGCAATCCCCATAGTCAATGGAAAACAAATTGTTAAAAAAAATCCACCTGGATGCAGCGTAGGCAAACGAAGCAGCATTAAGAAA
The DNA here is from genome assembly GCF_027579735.1 of Bombina bombina. Taxonomy (NCBI): domain Eukaryota; kingdom Metazoa; phylum Chordata; class Amphibia; order Anura; family Bombinatoridae; genus Bombina; species Bombina bombina. Next base: position 692,724,058 of record NC_069500.1, read on the forward strand.
AACTAAAACCTAACCGCCCGCACGAAGTATGAAAAAAAATAAAACTAACTGCCCACACAAAGTATTAAAAAAAAACCTAACCCCCCGCACAAAGTATTAAGAAAAAGAAAACCTAACTACCTGCACAAAGTATTTACAAAAAAAAACCGAACTTCCCGCACAAAGTATTAACAAAAAACCTAACCTTAAACCGCCAAACCCCCACAACAGAAACTACCTAACCCTTAAACAGCAAAACCCCCACAACGCCAACTAAATAAATTACAATATTAACCCCTAAACAGCCAAACCCTACAACGCCAACTACCTAATTATACTATTAACCCCTAAACCGCCAACCCCCCATCTTGCAATAAACTTAATTAACCGATTAATCCCTAAACCACTAAATCCCCACATCGCAAAAAACCTAATTAACCTATTAACCCCTAAACCGCCAAACCCCCACATCAAAATAAACCTACTTAACTTATTAACTCTTAAACTGCCAACCCCCCACAACATAAATAACTAATTTAATTACTAAGCCCCCTAACCTAACACCTCCTAAATTAACCCCAATTACATAAACTAAGTTACAATTAAAATAAAACCTAACATTAAATTACAAAAAATGTATCTAAAATTAAAAAAAAGGGGTGGGCGGGGCTAACCGCCAAACTGGTGATACTCAGCTCTGTGTAGCTTTATCATAAAAGTGTGTTTTTTTGCCGCAGATTAGGGTCACAACTGATCTAAAGTGATTGGGCAACACTACGGGACATAGTCGTTGTCCTATACAATACCCATCGATACCATGACGCCAGCATCTACCCAGACTTGGGTCCACACTGGTGAGAATCGGATTGTACTTGGCAGGCCTCCAGTCTGCCCCAATGCTACCCACCTTAGCCCTGCTATACTGACCTACGTTCCAGAGGGTCAGGGCTCCACTCCAGAACGACAGCTGCTGCATTTACATCAAACATCAGTCACTAAGGACACCACCCAACAGCCGGACATGTACCAGCACTGAGGCTGTATGTCATGATCCGGTGTACATGCGCTCAGGACACAGACCCTCGGGGCAGTGGTAGGGATTTGAAGACACCGACCCCTGACCCGGGGAAGAGTATCCTGGACGTGGATAGATGATATTCTGTGATTCATAGTTGCTAGAAGTTATTGTAGAATAAATGGAGAGTGCAACATTTGTATACAATATATTCTGAGTTCACTGTGACTTATAGTTAGTTGATAGAAGTAACTGCAGGATTCAATGAGAGAAAAATATAGCAATGTGGACTGTTCAGGCTTCAGAGTAATCTGGTAAAAGATTGACACTTAGACGCAAACTAAGGTTTGTTGCAGGTTCACAGTACATAATATTATATAAAGCTGTATGTCAGAGTTTAAGCACAGCTGCACAGGTAATTAGACAAGCTGCAAGTTTAGGCATTAATTACTGTTTGTGCATTTAGATGCAAACTTGGTTTGTTGCAGGTTCACAGTACATATTATTATAAAGAGCTGTATGTCAGTAATTAGCAGAGCAGCACAGGTGAAAGTTAAGTTTAAGGCATCAATTACTATTTGAACATATTTTGGAGAATCACATGAAAGCTTTTAATTGAACACATAGATGCAGAGTTCAGAATATGTTAACATATTTGCAGCAGGATATTTCAGCAATGACAACTTGTAGCAGAGAAATAGTTATAAAGTTCTGAGTAAGATGCTGTTGTAATTAGAGAGTGATGATAACCAAAAGTATGCTTGATTTATAATAAAGTTCTGAGTTTGTTAAGTAGCAGTGTCCAGGAAACAGAAAATGGAATTATTTGGATACTTGCGATTTGATGATTTTAGGCATTGGAATAGAAAATGCTGTAGGTTGAAATAGTTGGTAAATTCATACAGGAAACAGTCACAGACCTCTGTTGTTCAGGATCACAACTTCAATGTTAATGCAAGGCACATTAGACCTGAGAAGGCTTAAAAAGAGGCTGAGGTAATCAGGTGCATGAATGATTAATCAGGCAGGCAGGCAAGCTGAATGTGAATACTGCCCAAATGCAGCAGTCAGAGAAGGATTTCTTAAAGGGATAGTGACATTAGGCTGAGATATGTTACACTGTAGTACTCTCGACATCCTCTCCTGGTAAAGTACTTAGTACAGCTGACACACATATCCCACCTACCGCTTCAATGAGGTGTGAATAAACCTCTGGTACACGATAGTCAAATCCGTATTACTGGGGATTAGAGGAGCCATGCTTTATCAGCGACAACAACGGCCCACATTTCAGTGGCGCAAAAACACGCCATAGTTAAATTCATTAGAGGGTGTCATAAGGCTTAACCAGGCAGCATTACTAGGCTGGACACACTATTTGCCCGCATAAAGAGCCGTAGAGAACATCTTCAGACAGTAGAATACGATACTATATTATCTTTAAAAAAAAAAAAACGCTCTTGATAAGGCCTTTCAGGACAAGCAATAGGAGTGACACTCACAAGAGGCCTATAGCCCACAGATACACATGGCCCAGATCCCTAGGCCCTGAATCTACCAGATTATACAGTAATACACACCATCTAAATAAACCTTTGCCATTAACTATGTACCAAAGCCCTCATCTATAATACTCTATTCAGACGCTAATCAAAGGCTCCACAAGGGGTGCCCTGTGGTGATGCCCATTACACTTCTATGGTGACACTTTCTCTATAGCGTAACCACTAGCTATGATAGTGTGAGATAACCCTGACACCAGGGGGACTTTGTTCTACTTTTCCTTGTTTTTCAGCTCTATCTGTACTTTTCTAGTAAAGAGCCTATTGTGTACCTTTTTCTCTGGGGTGGTTTCAGACATCCCTACTGCTTATATATTATGTCTCAGGCTGCTAAACGTAAACCTAAGTTAATGCAATATCCTAAAAAAACAGTAGCAAACCACTTCAAAGAACAACCCCTATCCAAGGGCCAGCTAGCAAGGGACTCTAATATGGCTCTTGATTTGAGCTACTCAGAAAGCAGTATGGAATCCCATTCACCTTTGGCTGATTCCTTGTCCACTAACATTGTGGAAGTTCTATCCAGATGCATGAATATACTACAAGACACCCTAACAAAGGGAATCAAGGGCTCTACAGCAGAGTTACGCAGAGATATAGCAGGACTGGGGGAACGCACTGAAACCCTCGAACGCAAACATGAGGACTTGGCTGAGGATCATGCAAACCTATAATCGTATTCACAAAATCTCTCTGTCCAAATCTCAGACCAGGAACTAAAACTGGCAGACATGGAGGACAGATCCAGGTAAAATAACCTGAGGTTCAAAGGGATCCCAGAAGACATTGGAAATATGGAGCTGGAGCCCTATGTAATTGAACTATGTACATGCCTCCTGCCTTCCCTAGACCCTCCTGGTCTCATCTTGGACAGGGTCCATCAAGTGGCAAGGCCACGAGCAGTGTCTCAGGACAAACCCAGAGATGTATTGGCTAGAGTACACTTTTTTTACCCATAAGGAGCATATACTCCAAGAACTGGCCAATAAACCTCAACTTCCATCTAAATTTCAACAAGTGGCTGTTTTTCCTGACATTTCCAGCTACACCCTTAAAAAAAAGACAGTCATTCAGATCCATCACTCAGACCCTGAGAACTGAAAATATCCAATACCATTGGGGCTATCCCACCAAATTAATTGTGTCAAGGAATGGGGATACTCACACCATTATTGCTCCACAAGAAGGATTTTGTCTTCTCAAGGAATGGGGGATATCCCACTCTACAGAACAGCCCACCAGGACACTCCCAGCCTCCACACTCCATCCTGTCGCTCCAGAATGGTGTCCCTTACCACAGAGGACAGCTACCTGATGCTAAGACTTTGCCTAACCAACAGTTTTTTAATATGAATGTATCAGTATTATTATTTAAATGCTATTAATCTTATTTTGCTAAATACCCTGCTCTATGTCCACATGTGTCTCTGACCTATGAACTGTTAAAATAAGATCAACCTGAGTTGGACGACCCACCTATTGTGGCTACTCCACCATGACAGGCTCGTGTACAGAGATACATGGGGAATAATTTTTAGGAGGGATTTGGTTCTTACAGGATATTTAGCCATGTGATACTAGACCCTCACTGTTTATATAATGCTAAGCTTCATAATGTGTCTAAAAAGATGCCACACTGATATTCCACCCTAGTCTGCCAAACCAATATACAGTTCACTAAAGCTACCATAATATGCTCTTTAAGTCATCTGAGATAATGCTAAACCTTGTCCAATCTCCCTACTAGGTTAATGTGCCCCCTGAGCTTACATACCTTTGGTTCTCAACCGATTGAGCTATAACACACCGGGGTCTGCCTACTTTTCTACTGTTGTCTCACTGCTCCCCCTAAGCCCTATTCCATATAAAGGAACTAAAGAGCAGAGATGTCCATAATGTAGACATATTAATCTAAATTGTCAGGTCTCAGACGACTATCTGTCTGGAGATTCAGTGTGGCATTCTTAATTCACTGAGCTTCTTTGTCCCTATATGCCTTTATAGACAAATTTCATAGCCAAATCACTAATGCTCCTGTACTGCTCAATACTTTACAATGCTACTGATACACAGAGGCATTAGAGCCATCCCATGATATACTGTAAAAGCTGCTACATTTACTAGGATTAAAAGAGGTGCAATTCACTTAATACCCATTTTTTAATCTACCTCATGCAGGGGAATCTATATGTAATCTGATACACCTCGCAATTAACCCATTCTTATGATCCGAAAGATATTAACGCATAGTTAATTTCCCCCACTAGAGTATTGAAATTCTTACACAGTTAAAACACCCCCCTTCCAACATTAATACTATCTGCATTGTCCCTTGGTATAGGGACAGAAGAGACTAAACTCTTGATAGGTAAACCTCTTCCATTGGTGGCGAATCAAGCCACCTACTTTGCTGTATAGTTATTATAATTTTACTTCGACAACAGGTGATTTTCTGTTTATACTACCTATATTAATACTATATTATATCAAGTTTTGAGTGTTATATTTCACTGCTATTGTGGTTGTATTACTCTAAGTGCCACACAAATTGTTTTTTCCTCTTCTTAGTTCATCCTTTCTGTATAGTGTAAGCTGTGACTCAAGTATAAACTACAGTCTATAGAGCATATCTGGGTGGGGTAAGTACCACACATCCACCCCATACCCCAGTTCCTTCCCCTTCCTGTCCTCCCTCCACTTCCGGTATCTCCCCCTACACCAACTTCAGAGACTAAAAATGGATATGACCCTCAATTGTTTTACATTTGCTACCCTAAATGCTAAAAGCCTTAATTCACCTACTAAGCGAAGTCTACTAACTAATTCCATGAAGTCCTTAAAGGCCCAGGTCGTATTATTACAGTAGACTCACTGGCTTAACTCATGCCAAGACCCATGCAGATCTTCTGAATTTCCTACTGTACTTTTTTCATCCTTCACAGAGAAATCAAGAGGGGTGGCAATTATTGTTCATAAATCTATAAACTTTGAACTTATTTACAAGGAGACAGATGACCAGAGTAGATATCTCATACTCATTTGTAAACTCAACGGTTCAATATATAGCTTGGTTAATGTATATGTCTGCAACCAAGCCCAACCACAATTTCTAAAAGATATCTCATCTAAAGTGGAACCGATCAAAGCAGGTACTATGATTCTGGGAGGAGACTGTAATATGGTCTGGGATCCGACGGTTGACAAAAAGGTTCATACAGGCAGAGAAATTGATGCTTACACTGTAAATACTGCTACCAAGTTTCAGCAACATGTAACACAATATAACTTATATCATATATGGCGGGCTCTGCACCATAGCAAAAAAGACTATTATTTCTCCAAAACACACAACTCATACTCTCAACTGTATTACTTATTCACTGACTCCTGGACCCTTAATAAAATAGACACATCTCACATTAAGGTCTGTCCATGGTCGGACCATGATATCTTACTATTCACCCTTTCCACTGGCCTGACCAAAACATCCAGACCTAGCTGTAAATTTCCAAGGCAACTACTACATAGTCAGGAGTTCAGGACTTCCCTCCAGTCTCAGAGTTCATCACTATTAATGAGACCCCCAGATGCCAAACCAAATGGTCTGGGCTTCCCTTAAAGCTTACATCAGAGTTATATGTATCAGAACTCAAGCAGCTACTCAGACCCTGATGAATGCCCGTTAGGGTTGTTAACCCCTTCTTTGAGAGCTAAAGAGCTCATAAATAAAGCCTCACCTTCTCCACAATTAGCTGATGAAATCAAAGCACTGAGGACTCAACTAGTAGACAGAGAACTGTATAGAGTATGAGATGCCTACTCCCATTTCAAATAGCTAATGTACTACCAAGGAAACAAAGCCTCAACTTTATTGGCCTATAAACTATGTGGCAGAACAGCTGCAGCCAGAATCTTGACCATGACACAAGGTAAAAGAGTAGTCAATTCCCCTAAAGAAATAGGATAAACATTTGTGGAATACTATTCCACACTCTATAATCTCAAGCCCTCTATGGTAGAAACTGAATCCACTATCCAATCTATAACCTCTTTTCTCAACAAACTTAATCTTCCATCACTCCCCCATCTGCTAAAGATGAACTTAATGCTCCGTTCACAGTAACTGAACTTACAACGGCCATAAAACTCACGCAAAGCAATAAAGCTCCGGGCCCTGGTGGATTCCCGGTGGCTTTCTATAAAACTTTTTGCTCTGATATAAGTAACATTCTCTTGAAGGTCTTCACTGAAGCTCGAACAACAGGCTCCCTGAGAAAAGAGTTCCTCCAAGCAATCATTTTACCTATCCCAAAACCTAACAAAGACCCTTCTCAGTGGAGCAGCTACAGGACAATTTTGCTGATTAATGCTGATGCCAAACTATATGCCAAACTCTGGGCAAATCGTATTAGACTCCTACTCCCTAGCCTTATACAACCTTGTTTGAAATGGAGGGACCTGACAATACCCAGAGAGCTCTCAATGTATTCTCAGAAGCCCACAGGTTGAGGTGTCCTATGCTGGCCCTGTCACTAGACAAAGAAAAAGCATTTGACAGGGTCAGGTGGGATTACTTATGGCAGGTTCTGACACAGTTTAGACTTCCCTATGAAGTAGTTAGAGCAATCCAGGCACTTTATACTGGCACCTTGGCAGTTGTTAGAGGACTTGGATTCTCATCCCCGGAGTTCCAGATTACAAATTGCACTGGACAGGGGTGCCCTCTGTCACCCCTAATATTTGTCCTGACCATTGAACCCCTAGCTCAGGCTATCCGTAACTCTCAGTAAATCCAGGGAGTGACGCTCTGCGATAGTAGTGAGAAGATTGCTCTCTTCGCAGATGATGTTACTCTTTTTCTGACTAACCCCCTAGGTTCATTGCCTGCGTTATTTGACATCATTAAGGACTTTGGAAGGTATAGCTATTATGAAATAAATTTTCTTAAAATGGAAGCATTGCCTATACACATTCCGGCATTTGAGATAGAAATTTTACAAACTTCATACTCCTTCAATGGTCGCAGGACTCTATTAGACATTTAGGATTACAACTAGGCCCTAACCTCAAATTGATTGTTGATAAAAAATTATAATACTGTTCTCCAGGAGATATCAATGCTCATAAAGTCCTGGAGTTTTAAGGAGGTATCATGGTTGGGACGCATTGCGTCACTGAAAATGACCATCCTTCCCAAAGTACTTTACTACTTCAGATGTCTTCCTCTCAATGTCCCAAAGATAATACTCAGTCTCTTTTCCAGACCTATGTCTGGGGCTCATCCAGACCCCGAATAGCATAAAAAATACTACAAAAAAGATTGGGTTAAGGCAGAGTTGCCATGCCCAGTTTACAAGGCTACTATGAAGCCTCTCTCTTGACACACATTTTTGCTTTAGTGGACAAAGGCGAACCACAGAGATGGAAGGATGCCGAAGCATCCGGCCTTCCTGTGGGTTTGAGATTGGCAGATCTGCCTTGGATCCCAATATACCGCCTAGATCAATTGAAGATCCACAATGCAATCATTCGGGACAATCTCAAAACCTGGCAATCTCTCAGACATCTCCCTGACATTTCACCACACCCTTCTCCACTACATTCTATTCCTAGCCTTCTAGCGACTCTACCAGATATGCACACTACACAATGGAAAAATTGGGACCTACATCATGTCTCCCATCTCTACCCCTTAGATACACTAACCCCACCACACAGAATTCACTCCATGATACGAGCACCACCGTCTTGGATGCTCTTCGAATACTCTAGATTATTCAACTTCCTTTTATCTTGGGGCTTCCCTAAAACTCACCACCGACCCCTGACCACCTGGGAAAAACTGTGGAAACTAAAGACAAAGATCCCCAAAACCTTATCCTGTCACTACACCATGATCCAAAAATCCACCGAATCGGATAGAATCTGGCAACTCAGGACCTGGGAATTTGACCTAACCATGACCATCTCCGACAAGGACCTACACAGTGCTATAACACTGACAAAAAAAAACCTTCACTGTGCAAACTCTGTTGAATCATATATGAAAATACTACTTTGTTGGTATTATACACCTGCTAGACTATTACAGATGTTCCAGATTCTATCTCCCTTATGCTGGCGCAATTGTGGTGAAAGAGGGTCTGATCTCCACATTTGGTGGAGCTGCCCTGCACTGAGCTCTTGCTGGATTGGCCTTACCGCAGAGACCAGAGATAGCCCTGCTCCACTTATTCCCAGCCAAATTACCTATACTATCCTCTAAACTGGTCATCTTCATTTTTTCTGCCATGAAACTCGCTATAACTAGAGTGTGGAAACAATCATTGCCCCCCAACATTTCAGATGTCACAAAAATAATACAATTTTTTGCCACAATGGAAAGAGGATTCTACACCAGCCTATACAAAGAGAATCTTTACTGGGCCATATGGGAGCCATGGTTTCATTACTATTAAGGTACCAGTATACACCCACTGTACCCTCTTTAATCCTAGTCTCCATGAGTTGATTAGCTAACCTAAGGATTAATATACATCTATAGGGCCAACTAGCCTAGCACTTCATCCCCCCTCCCTATCCAGATCTGATCCCTTTCCCCTCCCCCCCACCTCCCTGCCATATCTTTCCCTGCCTGGATATGCTATGTCCCACTACTGTCTGAGTATAATTGTCACAGTATGGGTTCTTACGTCGCTCAGTACTGGATGTATTCATGGCATAGCCTGAGCACTTGATAAATTTATGTTTTATCTGTCACTATACCACTATTATCAGTAGTCACCAAAGGGCTTATAAAACATATAAGAGGATCTGGCCCAGCATTTTAAGTTGGTACACTATACAAGGATAAAAGATCCCTTATCTACTCATATGTTTACTTGATTTTTAGCACGTTGCTGTTAAATTGCCCATGACTTGTATTGCCTTTTTCTTTGTTTTCTCTCAAACTATTGTTAATCTGAGATATTTTCTTCAATAAAAATTACTAGGGAAAAAAAAGTCTAAAATTACAGAAAAAAATAAACAAAATTATCAAAAATAAAAAACATTAAACCTTATCCCTATGAAAATAAAAAGCCCTCCCAAAATTAAAACACCCCCTAATCCAAACTACCAATAGACCTTAAAAGGTTCTTTTGTAGGGCATTGCCCTAAGTTAAACAGCTCTTTTAAATTTAACCCCCCCAACAGTAAAAAAAACCCCACCCACTAAACCCCCCAAAATAAAAACACTAAAAAAATCTAAACTACCCATTGCCCCTAAAGGGGCATTTGTATGGGCATTGCCCTTAAAAGGAAATTCAGCTCTTTTACTGCCCTTAAAAGGACATTTAGCTCTTTTACAAGCCCATTAAATCCCTAATCTTAAAAATAAAAAAAATACAAAAAAAAAATCCCAAATCTAATCCCCAAATAGGTACTCACTATTCCTGAAGTCCGGCGGAGAAGGTCTTCTTCCAGGTGGCTCCATCATCTTCTGTCTTTATCCAGAGTAAAAGTGGCACAAAGTGGAGGTTTGGAGCTGTCTTCCACAATGCACGGATCCTCAGCGGCAGTCCTCAGCGGTGGTCTTCAGCGGCGGTGGTCCAAAGCGACGTGGAGGTTCCTCTTCATGCGATCGTCCATCGCATACTGAAGATTGAATGCAAGGTACCCCATATTTATTGGCGTACTTTGCATTCCATCAGCCAATAGGATGAGAGCTACTGAAATCTTATTGGCTGATTTGAATAGCCAATAGGATTTCAGTAGCTCTAATCCTATAGGCTAATTTTAAAATTTCAGCCAATAGGAATGCAAGGTACCCCAAATTGAATGTGGTACCTTGAATTAAATTTTTATTGTATGCCGGAGATCGGATAAAGAGGAGCCTCCATGCCACTGAGGATCGCCACCACTGAAGACCACTGCTGAGGACCTTCACTGAGAACTGCCGCTCCGGATCCACGCATCGGAAAAGACCACTCCGCACTTCCACTCCACACCGCCTTCACTCCGGATGAATATAGAAGATGATGGAGCTGCCTGGAAGAAGACCTTCTCCACCAGACTTCAAGGACAGTGAGTACCTATTTGGGGCCTAGTCTTAGACTTTTATTTTTTATTTTTTGGGGTGGCTTTTATTTTAGATTTTGGGCTGTAAAAGCTGATTGCCCTTTTAAGCACAGTAAATAGCTGAACACCCTTTTAAGGTCAATGCCCATACAAATGCCCCTTTAGGGGTAATGGGTAGTTTAGGTTTTTTTAGTGTTAGGTTTTTTTATTTTGGGGGGGTTTGGTAAGTGGGGGGGGGTTCACTGTTAGGGGGACTAATTATTTTTTAAATGTAAAAGAGCTGTTTAACGTAGGGCAATGCCATGCAAAAGGCCCTTTAAAGGGCTATTGGTAGTTTAGTATTATATTAAGGGGTGTGTTTATTTTGGGGGGGGGGGGTTATGGTTTAATTTTTTTTTATTTTGGATAGCTTTGTATATTTTTTCTGTAATTTTACATTTTTTATTTTTTGTAACATTAGCTTGGGAGTTTGTATTTTTTTTTTTAAATAGACTGCCTCTGGGCAGGCTTATCGCCTAGTATATATATATATATATATATATATATATATATATATATATATATATATATATATATACACGTATACGTATATGTATTTTATATATATATATATATATATATATATATAGTAAAACAACCAACATGAAATTAAATATATTAGATTTAGTACTTACAAACAGTGATATAGTATGTGAAATGTCTGTGAGTGAGAACTTAGGCTTAGATCATCAGTCTTTATGGTTTAATATTAAGGCAAAGGTACTGCGCAATCATAGTTAAAGGGACACTGTACCCACATTTTTTCTTTCATGATTCAGATAGAGCATGCAATTTTAAGCATCTTTCTAATTTACTCCTGTTGTAAAATTTTCTTTATTCTCTTGGTATCTATAGTTGAAAAGCAATAATTTAAGTTTAGATGCTGGCCCATTTTTGGTGAACAACCTGGGTTGTCCTTGCTGATTGGACAGCACCAATAAACAAGTGCTGTCCATGGTGCTGAACCACAAATTGGCTGGCTCCTTAGCTTAGATGTCTTCTTTTTCAAATAAAGAAAGCAAGAGAATGAAGAAAAATTGATAATAGGAGTAAATTAGAAAGTTGCTTAAAATTGCTTGCTCTATATGAATCACAAAAGAAAAAATTTGGGTTCAGTGTCCCTTTAAGCAACATTTTTAGACTTTAGAAAGACTGACTTTTCGTACATGGGCAAATACCTAAATTAATCTCTAAAAGGGATGGCAAATATTACAGGAGTACAAGAACAGTGGGAATATTTTAAAATAATGTTCAATATGCAACTAAACACAGTATTAGGCTCGTTTGTAAAAGGTAAAGAAAAACAATATTGTTTTCAAGAGAAGTAGCACATGCAGTTAAGACAAAAAGAAAACAGTCTATGAAAAAAATCAAACTCACCAGGAAAAATGGATAACCTAACAAAAGATGCCAAAGCAATTCATCAGAAAAGATAAAGCTGATGTAGAAGAGAAAATAGCACAATCTGTAAAAACAGGTGACAAAACCTTCTTAAGATATATCAGTGAAAAGAGAAAACCATAGGGATAGTAATACTCAAGACTAATGATAGAATAGTGGAAGGAGATAAACAAATAGCAAACTGTCTAAACTATTATTTTTGTTCAGTCTTTACAACAGATTGTAAAGATAGTAAGACTAAGGGATGTTACTTTAAATAATAATGTAAGTAGTACTTTTCTTTTTACAGAGGAAGAGGCTTCAAGGGCTTGTTTTCATTTTCAGACAACAGAAAGTTAGACCTCACTGTTACACTACCAGAAGAAGCACTGTCAGCTGTGCTCTTTTCTTCACAGGTGCCAGCAATAAGAGCAGCACAAAGGCAGAGGATTAGGAGTATGACTTTGTTCTACTTTTGCTCTTTACATTCTTTGTTAAAGTTTGCCTGCTGTGCCTATTTGCTTGTCCTGCCTCCAGCTCTTCCTCTATCTGCTTCTGCTTGCAGCCTGTATTCAGCACCATTGTATCCCTTACCTGGTCCAGCAGTGGGTACTCCCTTGGTTTGCCCAGAAACAAGAACTATCTTCCTTGGTCCAGAAGTGGGCCCTACCCTGATTGGTTCAGAAGTAGGCATTCCATTACTTGACCAAGACAACGGCACTACCTTGCTTGTCCCAGAAGTAGTCACTCCCTTGCTTGACCCAGAAGTGGGAACTCCATTATTTGACTCAGAAGTGGCCACTCCCTTTCTTGCCCTGAAGAGGGAATTCCCTTACCTGCCCCAAAAGCAGGCACTCCATTACCTATCCCAGAAACAAGCACTCCATTGGTTGGCCCCAAGGGGGAGGGGGCACTCTAGACCTTTGCCCTGAAGTGAGCACTCTAGAACTTGTCTATTGTATATCTCAACTTGCATGTTATTGGCTTATACCAGCTGACCTCTGCTATACCAGGTTGTCCAGTTATGCTCCAGTTAACGCTTGGCAGTACCTTTTTCCCAAGTATAATCTGTTTCAGGACATTACTCGCTATCTGCTTATGTAACATTCTCCTAATAAATAGGACTTTTGTATATATTTGAGTCGCCAATCAATTGCTATGCAATCTGTCCAGCTTCCTGCTACCCCTGCCTTTGGGATCTATCTTTTTAGAGAGGATAGATAAGTGTTAAACAATCTAAATTCCATTTGTATATGCATATGATGGGTATACTTGACATCTTTTCTCAATGTTTGTTTTTAAACTTGTAATATTTTTTAAAAATATTATTTTTGCTATTTTTTCAATCATTGAGAAAACTATCTAAAATAAAAAACAACACTGAAAGAAATAATATAGATAAAAAAGGTGAACACATCTTTTGTCACCTTCTTTATCATGATTTAAATATTTCACATACTGTAAATTTTATTTAAATTTACAAGATTTAATTTAAAGTTATAAGGTTTACAATTTTGGCAAAAGATCCAAACTTTACCATAAAGAAGAAGGTTTGTCTTTGTAAAATTGCTCTTACTGTAAGAGATGCTTACACAAGGTTCTAGTTATTGTAAATTACAATCGTTTGGACTTCTGTTTCCTCTAAAAAATAGAGCAAACAATCTCAGCAATAAACAATACAGAATCCCAAATTGTTAAAGCCTGATCACAAACACATTATTACAAAAAGAAATCCTGTTTAAAAGAAAGCATATACATATATATTTACAGGAAACACACAGTTCCCATAGACCACAATGTAAAGGCACTTTTCAATGCCATTTTTTCTAACACCCACTACTTTTAACCCGCTAACTGCTAACACAAGCTTGTGGTAGCAATAACCAGCCATTTGATTATTTATTGCATGCCCGAACATGGGTGAATTGCGAGCGAACAATAAATTAGAGCTCCCCTTGTAATCTAGCCCAAAATGTGTATATGGCTATTTCAGGGTGTATTGCAATATAATACAATTATTCAAAATAATGTTATATTATTCACAATATTATAGTATTTATAATGTTCACAAACATGTCAAAAAGTCCAGATTTTCACGTCATCAAGTCCCTTTAGGTGTTACATTTGTTAAACCTGTTGAAAAATATTGAAACAAATTGATTGTGGTCAGTGACTTTTCCGATATCTGATTCAGTATTTTTCCTGTGCAAAAATGGTCTTATCAATTACAATGTGATCATTCCGATAAACATGTATCTGAAGCTGAAAACACAACTGACAATACTGGAAGTAACCCTCGTGTTTGAAATAAATATTTACAATATTATATTTCTTAAAAAAGAACTATATTTGAATATATATAATGACCTTCCTTTAACAATGTTTTAAATCTGTAAATGCATCTGAATTCAAAGGTCTGACATAATAAAAATACAATTAGGAACCAATCACTAATGCCACAGAAAATTATTCTGTAAGTAAAATCAAGGTTTTGCATAGTCTCTATGATGCATGTTACTGAATACTAATGTTGTGTTAAGTCTTTATTTTCCTCCACTTTGCAAACTAATCATATCCAATGCTGATTAATACTGTACGAATTAAACTCCAAAAAACCTAAAATTCTTAACTGAGTAGCTGTAGAACTTCATTGCAAATGATAGTTAAGTGTATGTAAACAAAACAAGTGTATATTTTATTTACAATTCATTTAATGAAATACTTCTGTTTTGAAAGCCTCAATTATTTCCAGCTAGACTGAAAGTCTAACTGAAGATTTGTTTTTCAGAATCTGACATCTGGCTGAAAAAAAATAGCTTCTGCAGATATCTCAAAATCTTAGGTGACATATATCACATTTAAAGATAATTAAAAAGCATACCAGCAATGCAGAATTGAAAGACAAGCATGGTATTCTTATCAGTGGTTAATGTCTGAAGTTATTAGAAGGAAATACTTATCTGTATGGTACAAAATAATACCATATCCAAGTATCAGCCATTAAAATTAACAATCTAATAATCAGTACAAAAGATATAGGAGAATGTCAATCATAAAAGCTGTTGGATAACATCATATTTATTATATAGAAATCAAAATTCAAAGCACCTGCATTGAATGAATATAATGTTATGTTCACATTTTCATTCAGTATTGCACTAAAATTTAAATATCAATGAAAGATTCCTAAAACAATGTATTTTTGTGCTTCAAAATATGTTGCATATATGATTATATTTCTATTCATGCACAGAATGTTGGTTTCATCACATAGACATTGAAGATCTAGCCTTAAGAATACAATACAAAAGAAAATGTCACTAGGTTAAAGTTCTTTCCTATATGGCAATGACATAACATATATTTATAGAAAACAAAATGATTAATGATTTGCTTCTGTGAAGAGCATAGAATTCCTATTGCCACATTACATTAATGTGTACATTATTGTTACATAGTAACATAGGTTGATCCAAAAGAATGCCAGAAACACTAAACTGGTTTTCAGTTGTGATTCAAAAAGGAAAATGGACTTGTTGACTCCAAAGAGGCAATCAGATTTGTCCTTGGATCAACAAGCTCTTATACTGTCAATACTGTTATATCCCTCTTAATCCTCTTTGCTAAAAAAACTAATCCTTTTTAAAAGTATAACTAAATTTGCTAAACAACTTATATAGGATTCCATATTTGTATAGTTCTTCCTGTAAATAACCCTTATGCTGTGATTATTATTATTTGAAGTAGTAGTAGTAGTAGTAGCAATAAAAGTATTAGTAGTGTCTTCCGTTGTCATACACCAACAGTTTTCCTAGCAATATGCAGGGAATACAATTAAAAAATGAGGATTAGATGAACATATTCCCTTGAGATTTTTTAATCTAAATGGTAAATGGACGCTAGTTAAATAATGAATGGTTACATTTTACATATACGACCGACAACAAAAACAGGCAGTGCTCAGGACATCGCTCTCACCACTGGAATGTTAGCACAGTCTGATCAGCCGCCTTCACGCTAATGCATCCAAACACACGCTCACAACTCACTGCTGTCCACTTAGTTAGTCCTCCGCTGATGACGTCGTCCACCGGTGCCACTCACGAGCGCTCCATCCAACGCTCAAGAAACAGAAATACACCAACCACCAGCTGAAGGCACCCGGTCTCCAATATCCACAGAGGATTCCACAAGAAATAAACTTGAAGGCTTGAACACTTGCACACTTGCAAACTTGAAAAGGGACCAGATATCCAGGTAAAAGCAAAAAGGTCTTTATTTAGACATCCAAAAAGATGGTAGGTCAGGCTGGGTCAAACATGTTTCGTATAAGAATACTGTTACAACTTTCTCAATGACCACCTACAAACTAATGGCTAAACACCAAGAAATATATACCTTTAAAACACCTCCCATAAATTCTAACATCCTATCACAGACTGTGAACCTTTAATTAATACATGTCACACCTGTGTTTATCTTTTATTTAATTTAAGCTAGAAAAAGGATTCATGTAAAAAGGAGGTATAAAAAGGGGAAAGAAAACAAAAGGCATTGTACTGAAATATTAGAAATACCTCAAATATGAAAGCAAATATATGTACACCTTAATTAAGAGTTTGTATTACATAACTAATTTTGAATATATCTATACTGGATGATATCCAATAGTCAATACAATTTATTTTCTAATAATCCCAGATTTGTAGTGAACTGCCTAAGTGTATATATATGAAAAAATATATTTTCTTAACAAAGAGTTTTATGTCCCATTCTGAATTCAAACCCTTTGGCACTACAGTATCCAATTGGAAAATCCAAAAAACTTCCCTTTGTTTGAGAATTTCTTCTCTATTTCCCCCCCCTGGGGTGTCTGGGAATGAATTGAATGCATTGAAATGTCAAGAGGGAAGTATCAGAATGATGTTCAATCTTAAAATGTAGTGACACTGGAGTAGTGGAATGTGGGTCTTCAATGGACCTAAGATGCTCCAAGAATCTATCCTTAAGGGAGCGTGTGTATTGCTTATAGCACCCCCTACAGGTGAGAAGATAAATTACAAATGTTGAATTGTAAGTTGAATATTGTTGTATCTGATAAACTTTGCCTGTAACTTGGGACTTAAATTCAGTACCAAACAAGGCATATGCGCAAGATTTGCATCTAATGCTGTTACATTTATGAAACCCTGGCTTTAAAGAAAGCCAATTCTCCTTCTTTATTTTGGGCTACATAGAGGGAGACAAAATGGTGCATAAGGTTTTTGCTTTGTGGGACACAAAGCCACATCCAACCTGTATTGTTCCTTGGCATGGACTTCATATCTTATGGGATTAGTGCAATTACGGTTGACACGGATGTATTGACTTTTGGGTATAGATACTAATGTATGCCGCGGATGTCAAGATGTGGCATTCAGGATGGTATTACCAGCCACTTCTTTAAAGGTACAATTCTACCTCAATACTTTGTTCATCAACATTAGTCAGTAGTTCTATGTCCAAATAGGAAACACTCTCTTTGTTAGTTGCAAAAGTAAATTTTAAATTTAGATCATTATCCTGTAGATACGCTATAAAGGATGTGATTGTCTCCTCTGACCCTTTCCAGACAAACAGGAGGTCATCAATATAGCGACCAAAATATATTATGTGTTCCCTATGGATTAGTATCTCCAAAGACGCGGGACAGCTCCCACCAACCCAAATAAAGGTTGGCGTAGGATGGGGCAAACTTCGCCCCCATGGCTGTCCCGCGTCTCTGGAGATAATAGTCACCTTTAAACATAAAGAAATTATGTGAAAGCAAAAAAATTAAGAATAAAATCCTTCAATTCATTATTGTAGCCAGAAAATTGATCCAGAAAAAACTTTACTGCCTCTATACCTTTATCATGAGGTATACAAGTGTAAAGGGAAATAACATCCACTGAAATTAATGAATACCCTAGTTCCCATTTGATTTTCTCAATCTGTTGAATAAGATCACTTGTATCTCTAACATAGCTCAATAATTTAACAACCATGGGTTGTAAATGGGCATCAATTATCTCAGAAAGGGGTTCTATTAGAGAACCAATACCAGCCACTATTGGGCGGCCTGGGGGTTTCAACAAACTCTTAGGAATTTTAGGCAGATAGTGTAAAATTGCCACTTTGGGATATTTAACTTTCAAAAATTCCAAATTCTTTTGTGTGATAACCCCTTGATAGGCCGCCCAATCAATGATGGAATTAAGTTCCTTCTGAAAACGAAATGTGGGATTATTGGGTAATTTTAAATATACTTCATCATCAGAAAGCTGTCTCCATGCTTCCTCTAAATAATCCTGTTTGTTCAATACCACAATTGTGCCCCCTTTATCTGATGCACAAATCACAATCTCCTGCATTTTCTCTAAGGATTTTAATGCTTGATATTCTTTTATCGTTAAAGTATCACCTTTATGTTACTTCCAGTCAATACTATCATGCAAATCTTCTGGAAAACCTCAATGGTGCTAGATCTAGTTTTTGTAGGATAAAAATCTGATTTAGGTCTTAATTTACTAATATCAACTTTATCAGGAATTTCTGTATCTACCGCCATTGAGCCCTCCTGTTCTAGGGATACCAAATCCAATAATGCACATTTATCTGAAAAATCTTTGATTTTCTCAATGCCAGGATCACTACTGTCAACCTGTAAATCAATATTCATAGAGTCTGCTCCTGAGAAATATTTCCTTAAAACCAAGATTCTAACAAATTTGTTGAGATCTACAATTGTACTGAATAAATCAAAATGTGTAGTAGGTGCAAAACTAAGACCTAATGACAAAACAGATAGCTGATCCTGAGTTAAGGCCTGAGAGGACAAATTAACTACATTGTTAAACTGCTTTAGATGTATTTGTTGGACTGGCTCCCCTTCTTCCGTTGAGGATATCTGTGTGTCTTCACACTCCCTGTCTTTAATATAGGCTGCTCTATTAAATCTGCGCCGCCCTCTACGTATTTTTTTCTTTGTGTCAGGGGGCCCTTGGAGTTTTTTGGCATAGTATCAGTATTAGATGTATTTGCACCCTCATTTTGTTGTAATATAAACGAGGGAGAAACTTGAGATTGTGGCATTTGTGCATCATTAGGTTCTAAATCTGATGAATCATAATCATACTCTGTGTCTGTATCAGCAAACTTAACTTTCTTGCTTACTTGAATTTTGCCTTTCTTAAACTGTCTATTCCTCTTCCTATTCTCATACTGAGGAAATCTATAAACTCTATCATTTTCATAGTCAGACTTATCCCTAAGTATTTTCTGCTTCCTAAAATGCCACAAATTATTCTTAAACTCAACAATAACATTCTGTATTGTGTCATCATATAATTTGAAATCAGGTCTTACAGATAAGGGACGAATAAATTCTTGTAACTTATGTTTCTCAAAACCCAGCTGTACACGTAATTGTTTTTTGTACTCAATCAAAAGGTCAATGAGTGCTAGAGAACACTCTGTAAGAATATTGTTCCACTTATTGATAAATTCCATATCAGTTACATGAAAAGAGGGTAATTTCTTAATTCATAGTCCTCTAGGTATACGTTTAGCTTTTTTGTAAATATTAAAAGTCTTAATATCAAGTTCTAATCTAGAGTCCTGTTTTAAAAGAGTGTCCATTCTGAAAAATAAACTAGCCATATCTTCATTTTCCTCCTTCTCAATAACATCACTATTGAATAAATCCTCACAGTCACTACTGTCTTCATTATCCGGTTTAAGTACAAAGCTGGTTGTAGCCATATTCATGAAAAATGAATGTCAAATTAATGTCCAATTTCTGTGATAGATAATAGCACAATACTGAATCCTATTAAGCAAAACTAAGCAGAGCAGTGCGAGCAAGTTCCTTATGGCAAAGTCTTACATATATATAGTACACGTCTGCCTGACACTTGTTCGACTCACCTCAGAATCATGATATGAAGCCTTGGAGATTCTTGAATATTAAGTTATTTTATGTTTTTGATTTAGCATCACAGCAAAAACATGATTACAGCTCCCAAAGTCCAATAAAGACTTCTTTGAAGTCAAATATACTACATACAATGATATTAATATGTAAGCATTCTTTTAAAAATTGCATTCTTAATTGAGGAACATACATTTTAACATTTTTATAATAGAAATTAATTTAGCTACAACAAAAATATACTATAAATAACAAACACAAAATATGCAATCGAAATCACACTTTGCCACAATTAACGTTATGTTGACGAATATCAATGAATTTCAAATAAGCAAATTATTGGGTGAGAAAATTCTACATTGTATTTTCAGCTCACAATAATACAGAGTTTCAGGCTTCATTGACCACAGAGTGGTTTTAAATTGATATTCGATTGCTTCTATGCCCTCACACAAGACAGGCAATAAATCAGATGCATGATTCAGCCTTCATTAAACCTGGCATGGTGTCCAAAATATCTATTACAACATTTAAGCACAGTGCAGTAAATAGCATATCTTAAATCAAGAAAGTCATTCAATTTGCTAAATCACCAAATTTTAAGCAGAAGATGAAGCAAGAAATGTGTGTATATATATATATATATATATATATATATAATCTAGTTGATAATATATATGATACCAATATACTGGGTTAGATTTATAAATGCTCATTATGCTGCCAAGAGGTCTCGATGTTCAGGCGAGATCTTGGTAGAAACTCATTGAGGTTTATTTCAGATATCTTTTGTTGCCAATGACCAATGGGCATTCCTGTCATTAACATCTATAGTTGTTTTATATAAAAACCCAATAATAAAACCAACTATTTTTAAATTTTCAATTATGATTGAGGTAAACTTTCGAATTTACTTCTGTTACCAAACTTTATTCTCTTGATGTCCTTTGTTGAAGTAGCAGCAGTGCGCTGGGAGCTAGCTGACCATATTGGATGAACCAATACAAGAGTCATATATGTGCAGCCACGGAACAGCAACTAGCTCCCAGTAGTGCATTGCTACTCCTGACCTTACCTAGGTTCACTCTCCAACAAAGAATACCAAGGGCAAAAATGAATTAGATAAGAAGTTCATTGTAAGGTTGCTTTTGCAAGCTGAATTGTGAAAGTTTATTTCAAATGGCCAAATAAATGGTTTCTTACCCATCAAATGTAAACCTCTAGACAATAAATATAAGTGAAACACTTTGGAAATGCATTTGCAAAATTAGATCTGTAAATGTGTAATGTTAAAATATCTATAAATATGACACAGTGCTGAAAGTAGTCATGAGCGTTGCTAGGCGCTCTTACTATGTGATGTAAGTTTCTCTAGAACTGTTTTAAATATTTGTTTTTATAAAGCGTTTGGATTTTATTAGATCACTACCACTGCATTTTGCATCATGTTAAATATTCTGTTTTGCTATGTTAAATACGTCTGTTTTGCTATGTTAAAGTAGTCTCCCTGGATAAAACTGTATTTGTATTGGCAATCTTGTAGTTGTGAAAAATGGGTTGACTGTGAGTGTTCCAGGGTGTTCTGGGGCATTCTCAAGGTATGAAAGGGGTTTTTCATCTAAATTATAACTCAAAATGCTGGATTTTAAAAGGCACAATTAGCTGTGGGAAGTACATTGTCTCACAATTGTTTCTCAATATATCAAAGCACACAAAACTGTCTCTTTTTATGTTTAATTTCTTATAAACTTTTTTCATTCTTTTTTTTTTCTTTGTTAAATTGATTATAATGTTTTTAAAACATGTTTGATGACTGAATCCTTGACAATGAAAGTGGTTCTATACAGTGGGAAGATAGAAGCTGCTTCATTAATTTTAATAGAGCTGACCCTGCCACTCACTGCTCTGATGAGGGGCAGGTACAAATATCTTTGAATCTCACCATTTTCAAATTGCAATGTCAAGTTAGTTATTTTTTTGCAAGATATTCATTTCACTAACAGGTAAATCTAGGCTATTAAGTGCTTTTTAGATTGTGCTTCTTGGATTAGCTTGAACTTTTTTCTTGGCAACTCTTTGGTGTGTTATCTCAGTTTCTGCAGATTGTGCCAGTTTTGTACCAATGTTAGACTCTCTCTGCAGGATTATCTAGTACTGCAGATCCTGTCTCTCCTTCCCAAGCTCTTCTCAAAGATTACAACCTCAACCTCTTTTCTCACATTCCCATTCTAACCATTAATCTTTCTCTCATCGTCTTTCTTTCACTTCAGCAGAAAGTCTGTTATAAACGTACGTTAGAATAGGGTTTAAAAGTTAAAAGTTTTCCTATGATCTGCACAAAGCCCAAATAGAAACATATTTAATTATTTTCCATTTCAGGCATTAAACTTGTCACTCCACAGGTTTGGGGTGTTGTGTTGAATTATGTTTTAAAGCATGTCCAAATAAAGGATAATGGTTTTATGTACCACTATTACCATTACCTGTTCTGTGTGTTCTTACTTGGAGACTTTGCTAATTGATTGAGATAGAATGAAAGATGAAAACTGCTTAACATGCCATAATAACCTATGTTATATGCAAAATATTTTTTTTTTATTATTTTAATGTATTTGTACAGTATCACAATTATATCCGTTGATTAGAATAGACCTAGCAATCTTCATTTTTACAAATTTCTTTGGGATTTTTTTTTTTTCTTCAAATAGACTCAACAATGTTTTCAATGCAATATTTTTACATTTCAATATTATAGTCAATATCTTTTTAATTCTTGAAAGGATTTCTTTTAGCATTGTTGTCATTATAAATAACAAAGAAATATGACTGGTAAGAATACCAACTTACCAAAGTATCAAATACAAATATAAAAAAAATAACTGTATGCAAAAACCCTCATATTTAAAGTAAAGATCAAAAAGTCCTTATAAATTAGAATTTGTTATGTTGATAAATGGATTTCTTAAGGTAAAGATTGAAGTAAATAGTTTAACATTTTAACTCATATTAAAGTAGTTCTGCCATCTGGTTTTATTCCTTTACTAAATTAGATCCTCTAAACTTAATTGGTCATAACTATTTCCTGTCATTTTTAATTTTATTGTTTTTAATTTCCTTTTTGAAACAGAGTTTAGAACGTTTTAACTACATTGGAAATTGTATGTTTTGTTCATAAATTATAAAACTTCTAGTAAAAGTACAAAAGTGTCAAGCAAATGCAGCTATTTTCTTTTTGTTATAGAGCTTTGTTCTGGCCTGTAAAAATAATTTTAATATAATAACAGTGTGGATAAAAATCTGGATATACAAATTTATTATAAATGTCAAGCTAACATATTTTTCTTAATATTTCAGTCTCTTCCTGGCAGATAAAGCTTTCTGGGTTTCAACGCTAACAATAATAATATAGAAACAAATGTCGAAAAATGTTATATGTTCAGCAAATGTTTAGTGAGCTTAAAAATAAAAATATTTAAATAAAGGGATATGTAATACTAAATTTACAAGCCAGACTCTTAAACTATAAGAAACTGATATAGCTGTTTGAGTAAAATATGCTTCTGAATTAGGTTAAAATCTCTATACCTAAATTCCTTGCAAGCATAAACAATATTTTACATTGCATTAAAAAATGATACCTTTATTAGGTATTAAAGGGGTTGCAAACAGTCTGGGAAAAAAGATTAAGCACCCTTTCCAATTACTCTCAATAATCAGGCCTTCAAAATTTGACCCAAGCAAAGTGGTGTGGAGCTGGCTACACCTTCAGATCCTGCATCTTAAAGGTACACTGAACCCAAATTATGTATTTTGTGATTCAGATAGAGCATGCAATTTTAAGCAACTTTCTAATTTATTTCTATTGTCAAATTTCTCTTGTAAGATGTATCGAGTCCACGGATTCATCCTTACTTGTGGGATATTCTCCTCCCCTACAGGAAGAGAGCACCCACAGCAGAGCTGTCTATATAGCTCCCCCCTTAGCTCCACCCCCCAGTCATTCTCTTTGCCTACTCTAAGAAACTAGGAAGTGCAGAGTGAGTGTGGTGACAAAAATGTTAGTTTTTTTATTTCTCAAGCAAAAGTTTGTTATTTTAAATGGTACCGGTGTGTACTATTTACTCTCTGGCAGAAAAGGGATGAAGATTTCTGCAAGGAGGATTATGATCTTAGCACTTTGTAACTAAGATCCACTGCTGTTCTCACAAGGGCTGAAGAGTACAGGAAAACTTCAGTTGGGGGAATGGTTTGCATGCTAAGCTGCATATGAGGTATGTTCAGTCTATATTTTTTCTAGACAGACTGTATTAATTCTAGAAAAGGCTGGCAATATCCCCATGAGGGAAGAGTAAGCTGTATTCAGACACTTGGATAGGAATTTCAGCTTGCTTGAAGGGCTCATTAGTTACTGGTGACACTGTTAGGGAAAAAAAACATTTTTGTTTGTTCAGTAAATGATGCAATTATAACGTTTTTTTGAAGGGACTAAAGGGGTCATTGTGGCTTGTTTTTGGGTTTTTTAACCCACATGGTTAATTAAGAGACACTCTGGTGTTTGTTTGATAGGCCTCAAAACATTGAGTGAGGTGGGAGGGGCCTATTTTCACGCCTCAGTTGCGCAGTTTCTTTTTCTTAGAGACATCCAACTGCTTCTCCAGTAGTTCCCTGCTGTGTTTGAGGGCTTTAAAGGAGATTTTTTCTAGATATGTGCATGGCGAAAAAATTCAGTTCAGTTCGGATCGATTCGGAATTTTTCGAATTTCGGTTCGGATTCGATTTCGGAAAATTTTGAATAGATTCGGTTCAGATTCATTTCGGATTCATTCGGATTTGAAGAAATTCGTCTGGATTCGGTTTGATTCGGTTCAGTTCGGTTTGGAAATTCGGAATTTCAGTAAGTGTTAGGTGGGATTAGACTAGTATTATGTACTGTATATTAGGTGTAACCCATAGCAGAGTGATATAACCTAATATACTGTACAATACTAGTGTAATCCATGGCCATCCAAATTTACCGAATAAATCCGAACTAATTCGGATTTATTCGGTAAATTCGGCAGTATTTTAATTCGGAAATTCGGTTCGATCCGAATCTCCAAATTTGCTGAATTTTCCGAATTTCTGAATCAATCCGAAACGAATTGCACATATCTAATTTTTTCCCTACAAATCGTTCTGAAGGGCAGGTAGGCGCCACAGCTGAGCTGTGGCAAGGTGCTGAAAGTCTTTTTTACCGGTTTTGACGTTTTTTCAATCCGGTTTTGCCATTAAGGGGTTAATTGTTTATTTGCATAGCTGTGCAAAGTTACTAAGGCTGTAAGATACTACTGTAAACATTTTGTTAAGTTTACTGCTTTTTTACACTGTTTTGCAGAACTTGTGCTGCTTTTTTTCTCTTAAAGGCACAGTACCGTTTTATTTACTTTGATTACAGTGTTTTCCAAGCTTGATTGTTACATTACTAGCCTGTTTAACATGTCTGACACCAAGGAAAATCCTTGTTCAATATGTTTGGAAGCCATTGTGGAACCCCCTCTTAGAATGTGTCCCAATTGTACTGATATGTCTATAAATTATAAAGAACATATATTAGCACTTAAAAATAGAGCAATAGATGATTCTCAGTCAGAAGTAAATGAGGGTTTGCCATGTAGCTCTCCCCAAGTGTCACAACCAGTAACGCCAGCACAAGTGACGCCAAGAACCTCTAGTGCGTCAAATTAATTTATTTTACAAGACATGGCCACAGTTATGAATACAACCCTCACAGAGGTTTTATCCAAACTGCCTGGTTTACAAGGAAAGTGGGACAGCTCTGGGTTAAGGAAAAATGCTGAGCCGTCTCATGCTTTAGTAGCCATATCTGATATGCCCTCACAATGCTCTGAAGGAGTGAGGGATTTGTTATCTGAGGGAGAAATTTCTGATTCAGGAAAGACGCTTCCTCAGACAGATTCTGATATGACGGCCTTTAAATTTAAGCTTGAACACCTCCGCTTATTGCTTAGGGAGGTATTAGCAACTCTAGATGTTTGCGACCCTATAGTGGTCCCAGAGAAATTGTGTAAAATGGATAAATACTTAGAGGTTCCTGTTTACACTGATGTTTTTCCAGTCCCTAAGAGGATTGTGAATCTTATTGCTAAGGAGTGGGATAGACCAGGTATTCCGTTCACTCCCCCTCCTGTTTTTAAGAAAATGTTTCCCATATCTGACACCATAAGGGACTCATGGCAGACAGTTCTTAAGGTGGAGGGAGCTATTTCTACTCTGTCTAAGCGTACACCTATACCTATCGAAAACATTTGTGCTTTCAAAGATCCTATGGATAAAAAATGAGAGGGTCTCTTGAAGAAAATTTTTGTTCATCAAGGTTTTTCTCTCCAACCTATTGCGTGCATTGTTCCTGTAACAACTGCAGCTGCTTTCTGGTTTGAGTCTCTAGAGGAGGCTCTTCAAATGGAGACTCCATTAGAGGAGATTATGGACAGAATTAAGGCCCTTAAGTTGGCTAATTCTTTTATTACAGATGCCGCATTTCAACTGGCTAAATTAGCGGCAAAGAATTCAGGTTTTGCCATTTTAGCATGCAGGGTGTTATGGCTTAAATCCTGGTCTGCTGATGTGTCATCTAAATCTAAACTTTTGAACATTCCTTTCAAAGGTAAGACCCTATTCGGTCCTGAACTGAAATAGATTATTTCAGACATCACTGGAGGGAAAGGTCATGCCCTCCCTCAGGATAGATCAAATAAGATGAGGACCAAACAGAATAATTTTTGTTCCTTTCGGAACTTTCAGAGTGGTCCCGCTTCAGCTTCCTCTACTGCAAAGCAAGAGGGGAATTTTGCCCAATCCAAGTCAGTCTGGAGACCTAACCAGGCTTGGAACAAGGGTAAACAGGCCAAGAAGCCTGCAGCTGCTTCTAAAACAGCATGAAGGGGTAGCCCCCGATCTGGGACCGGATCTAGTAGGGGGCAGACTCTCTCTATTTGCTCAGGCTTGGGCACGAGATGTTCATGATCCCTGGGCTTTAGAAATTGTGTCCCAGGGATATCTTCTGGAATTCAAGGGCTCCCTTCCAAGGGGGGGATTTCACATTTCTCGATTGTCTGTAAACCAGACAGAGAGAGAGGCATTCTTACGCTGTGTAGAAGACATATATACCATGGGAGTGATCCGCCCAGTCCCAAAAGAGGAACAGGGGCTAGGGTTTTATTCAAACCTGTTTGTGGTTCCCAAGAAAGAGGGAACTTTCAGACCAATCTTGGATCTCAAAATTCTAAACAAGTTCCTCAAAGTTCCATCATTCAGGATGGAGACTATTCAGACTATTCTACCTCTGATCCAGGAGGGTCAATATATGACTACTGTGGACTTAAAGGATGCGTATCTACACATCCCTATTCACAGAGATCATCATCAATTCCTCAGATTTGTCTTTCGAAACAGGCATTACCAGTTTTGTGGCCCTTCCCTTCGGGTTGGCCACGGCTCCCAGAATTTTCACAAAAGTGCTAGGGTCCCTTCTGGTGGTTCTACGACCACCGGGCATAGCAGTGGCACCTTATCTAGATGACATCTTAATTCAGGTGTCTACTTTCCAGCTAGCTAAGTCTCACATGGACATCGTGTTGGCTTTTCTGAGCTCTCACGGGTGGAAGGTGAACATAAAAAAGAGTTTCAGAGTTACAAGAGTTTCCTTCCTAGGGACTCTGATAGACTTGGTAGAAAGGAAAATATGTCTGACGGAGGTCGGAAAGTTAAAACTCTTAACCACTTGCCGAGCTCTTCATTCTATTCCTCAGCCATCAGTGGTTCAGTGTAGGGAGGTAATCGGACTCATGGTAGCGGCAATGGACATAGTTCCTTTTGCCCGCCTACACCTCAGACCACTGCAGCTAAGCATGCTCAAACAGTGGAATGGGGATTATGCAGAATTATCTCCTCAACTGCATCTGGACCAGGAGACCAGAGATTCTCTTCTCTGGTGGTTGTCTCAGGACCACCTGTCCCAGGGAATGTGTTTTCCCGCAGGCCAGAGTGGCTCATTGTAATGACAGATGCCAGTCTGCTAGGCTGGGGTGCAGTCTGGAATTCCCTGAAAGCACAGGGCTTATGGTCTCGAGAGGAAGCTCTCCTTCCGATAAACATACTAGAACTGAGAGCAATTTTCAATGCACTTCAGGCGTGGCCTCAGCTTGCTGCGGCCAAATTCATCAGGTTTCAGTCAGACAACATCACGACTGTAGCTTATATCAATCATCAAGGAGGAACAAGGAGTTCTCTAGTGATGGTGGAGGTAATAAAAATAATCCAGTGGGCAGAGGATCACTCTTGCCATCTCTCAGCGATCCACATCCCAGGAGTAGAGAACTGGGAGGCGGATTTTCTAAGTCGTCAGACTTTTCATCCGGGGGAGTGGGAACTCCATCCGGAGGTATTTGCCCAGCTGATTCAGCTGGGCCACGCAGGACTTGGTATGCAGACCTAGTGGACATGTCCTCGGTTCCACTGTGGACTCTGCCAATGAGGCGGGACCTTCTAATCCAAGGTCCGTTCACGCATCCAAATCTAATTTCTCTGCGTCTGACTGCTTGGAGATTGAACACCTGATTCTATCAAAGCGTGGTTTCTCTGAGTCGGTCATTGATACCCTGATTCAGGCTAGAAAGCCTGTCACCAGGAAGATCTATCATAAGATTTGACACAAATATCTTTATTGGTGTGAATCCAAAGGTTACTTGTGGAGTATTGTCTTTTCTCCAAGAAGGTTTGGAGAAGAGATTATCTGCTAGTTACCTAAAAGGACAAATATCTGCTTTGTCTATTCTTCTTCACAAACGTCTGGCGGATGTTCCAGACGTTCAAGCATTTAGTCAGGCTTTGGTCAGAATCAAGCCTGTATTTAAACATGTTGCTCCGCCATGGAGCCTAAACTTAGTTCTTAAAGTTCTTCAAGGGGTTTCATTTGAACCTATGCATTCCATAGATATTAAGCTTCTATCTTGGAAAGTTTTGTTTTTAGTAACTATCTCTTCGGCTCGAAGAGTTTCTAAGCTATCTGCTTTACAATGTGATTCACCTTACCTTGTTTTCCATGCAGGTAAGGTGGTTTTACGTACCAAGCCTGGGTTTCTTCCTAAGGTTGTTTCTAATAAGAATATCAATCAAGAGATTGTGGTTCCTTCTTTGTGTCCTAATCCTTCATCTAAGAAGGAACGTTTGTTACACAATCTTGATGTGGTTCATGCTTTAAAGTTCTACTTACAAGCAACTAAAGATTTCCGTCAAACATCTTCTTTGTTTGTTGTTTATTCGGGTAATCGGAGAGGTCAAAGGGCTACCGCTACCTCTCTTTCCTTTTGGCTGAAAAGCATCATCCGTTTGGCCTATGAGACTGCTGGCCAGCAGCCTCCTGAAAGAATTTCTGCTCATTCTACTAGAGCTGTGGCTTCCACATGGGCTTTTAAAAATGAGGCTTTTGTTGAACAGATTTGTAAGGTGGCGACTTGGTCTTCGCTTCATACTTTTTCAAAATTTTACAAATTCGATACTTTTGCTTCTTCAGAGACTATTTTTGGGAGAAAGGTTCTACAAGCAGTGGTGCCTTCCGTTTAAGGTACCTGTCTTGTCCCTCCCTTCATCCGTGTCCTAAAGCTTTGGTATAGGTATCTCACAAGTAAGGATGAATCTGTGGACTCGATACATCTTACAAGAGAAAACATAATTTATGCTTACCTGATAAATTTATTTCTCTTGTGATGTATCGAGTCCACGGCCCGCCCTGTTTTTTAAGACAGGCATATATATTTTTATTTTAAAACTTTCAGTCACCACTGCACCCTATAGTTTCTCCTTTTTCTTCCTAGCCTTTGGTCGAATGACTGGGGGGTGGAGCTAAGGGGGGAGCTATATAGACAGCTCTGCTGTGGGTGCTCTCTTTGCCACTTCCTGTAGGGGAGGAGAATATCCCACATATAAGGATGAATCCATGGACTCGATACATCACAAGAGAAATAAATTTATCAGGTAAACATGAATTATGTTTTTCTTCATTCTCTTGGTATGTTTATTTGAAAAGCAAGAATGTAAGTTTAGATGCCGGCCCATGTGGATTTACTAAGACAGGACCAGGATCATCATGGGACTTTATTCAAGTTTCATAAAAGTGAAACTATACTGAATTACCATAAAATGTAATTTAGCTAAAAACTGTTTGGTAGCTGCTTTTATTGTACTTTATTGTTGCAGCCCTCTAGCCAGAGACTTTTATATAAAGGGCTGTCAAATGGGGCCAGGATCATCAGATGGACTATATTACTTGTATTCCAGTGGTCTATTTATTAACCATATGACATCAAAGAGAATCATTGTATATGTTTGGTTGGGTCGTGTCCCAGAGGAACATTAAATCAGTGTGCATGCCTAACTGATTTGTAATGAGATAATGATATCTTTCTAACTTGAGGTTGGGTTGTGTTTCTTGTATCCATGTTTTCAGAGTGGGTATTGTTTCTTTTTTCCACAACTCTGTAGTTAGTTGGTGCACACTGTTTATCATGATTTGTAGAAGTTTCACATATGTTCTAGAGTCAAGTTTCGGGTATTTGTGGAAGAGGAATGTCATTGGGTCTCGGGTTATGGGTGTACCTAGGGTATCTTGTATGTAGGTGGAAATAGATTTCCAAAACGGTTGAATTTTAGGACAGGTCCACCAAATATGATATAAGGTTCCTTTGTTTGAGCATTGTCTTGAGCAGTGGTTGGAAGAACATTGTCTCGAGACACAATCTCTGTCTCATTAGATTGTGTTTATGTGTAGATTGGAGGAAATGGTTGAGTTGGTGGTATATAAACCATGTGGCATAATATCCTCTGTGACCAGAATCTCCTCTCAACCCTTGTACACTCAAAAATAACACATACCTCTTGGTCGGACCATAGTATGGTTTCCACTGTATTCAAATGGTCTAGTAAACCTCGCAATAAGTTTAATTGGAGACTTAATGATCACTTACTTACTGACCAGGAAACAAAAGACGACATTAAAAAACACTCACAAACAATTGGGAGGCCTATAAATGCTATATACGCGGGGTCTTAATAAAGCATAATGCTAAACAATGAAAAATGCATACGGCTCAATTCACCTCTTTGACAAAAGACCTGGCCACCTGCAAAACTGCACATAAAGCGGATCCATCCTCTGTTCCTAAACTTACCAAATTAACTAAAGCAAGGGAAAGCCTTAATAAATTTCTTATACAGAAGGCCCATATGAGAGCTCTGACCACTAAATCTAAGTTCTTTGTGGAAAGCAATAAAGCGGGTCGTCTACTGGCCAGGTTCCTTAAAAAACAAAGAATATCCAATTTTATTAAGGCTATTAGACGAACCTCGGGTGAGATCACTTACACAAATGAAGAAATTATTAACTCATTTGTTTCCTACTATACAAATTTATACAATATAAAGGGTTCACAGCACTAGATAAGGTGAGAAACTTAGAAACATACCTAGCCACTATTGACACACCTTCTATTACGGATGAGAACAAACAATTCCTGGATTCCCCTATTACTCTACAAGACATCAATTTAGTAATAAAATAATTGCCAAATGGCAAATCACTGGGCCCAGATGGTCTTACGGCAACATTATACCAACTCCTACAGAAACAGATCAGCCCCCATCTTCTTTCGCTCTATGCTGACATAGATCACGGTAATACCCTCCCTAGCTCTCTTTTAGAAGCAATGATCACAGTAGTCCCAAAGCCAGGTAAAGCTAGAGATATTGTTGGTAACTATAGACCAACATTACTTATAAATATAGATATGAAAATATACGCTAAAATACTAGCTAACCGCATGAACATCATTCACCCGGATCAGGTGGGCTTCATCAGGGGACGAGAGGCGAGGGATAACACTGTAAGATTGCTCCACTCTTTACAACATGCACACTACAACCACACACCTTTGGTTTTGCTTTCCACAGATGCGGAGAAGGCTTTTAACAGGGTGGACTGGCAATTTAATACCATATCTCAACCTTTCTCTATCTCTAATGGGACACACAAAGGGTGTCCGCTTTCACCCTTACTATTTGCTCTCACAGTCGAAATTCTAGCATTGCAAATTAGAAAAAAACAACATATTCAAGGCCTGAAATACGGAATATCACTCAGAAATGCCTTTTGTTTGCGGATGACGTGATTCTTACCTTACGATCACCAGCCACTTCCTTACCTGCCCTGGTCATGACACTGGAGAGGTACAAGCAAGTCTCCAACTTCTCCATTAATATGGAGAAGTCGGGACTGATGCCTATTAATCTAACACCCAGAGAAATACTGACTATAACACAGCAGACACAATTTGTACTCACTGACAAACTTAAGTACCTGGGCTTGACAATCCCCAAAGATACCCATAAACTATTCTCCGATAACTTCACCACCCTCCAGGATAGCGTTAAAAATCTACTGGAGTCCTGGCATAGACAGGGGCATCTATCGTGGCTAGGCAGGATCAACACAGTAAAAATGATGATAATCCCCAAATACTTATACCTATTCCAAACCCTACCAATGGCCATACCTAAATCTTACCTTCAGACACAACAAAAGATGATAAACTCCTTTATTTGGTCCTATAAACGCCCGATAATTGCTCAGCATACTATGTACCTTAGCAAGGAAGATGGGGGTCTTAACGTCCCCAATCTTACTAACTACTATAAAGCTGCACATTTAGCTAGAATAGTTGCTTGGAACCACTCTACCTCCTCGAATATATGGATACAGATGGAGAGTCACCTATCCCAGACTAAACACATGAGAGACCTACCCTGGCTCCCTAAAGACTCTAGGCCTCACATTATACAACACAATGAATACATTAGAACTACTCTTGCAATATGGGATGAAGTGATTACACATATAAAAGGAATTTCAACAACAATATCCCCCCTAACTCCCTTACTCCGCTATCACTTGTTTCTAAAACACAGCCTCTTTACTCATACTAATGCTAATAAGCTCCTACTAAACCTTCCAATATATTTAATAACTACCCCCTTAGGTATTAAGGACAGACTCTTACTTAACGAGGAGCTAGGACCGCCATTCCACTGTTGGTATGCGTACCTACATATCAGACATGCAATCAACCACAGTCCACATAGGACAGAAATACTGAGACCTCTAACTCCATTTGAGCAGATATGTACTAACCCAAAAAACACAAGAGCACATCTTTCCCAGATCTATAAAATACTTAGGGGCTCCTTCCCTGAGGAACGCCCAACATATTTGACGAGATGGTCTGAG
The DNA here is from genome assembly GCF_027579735.1 of Bombina bombina. Taxonomy (NCBI): domain Eukaryota; kingdom Metazoa; phylum Chordata; class Amphibia; order Anura; family Bombinatoridae; genus Bombina; species Bombina bombina. Next base: position 692,757,378 of record NC_069500.1, read on the forward strand.
GAGTTACTAATAGAATTAGATGCAGAGACCTGGAAGCGTTGCTTTCGTCATACCCACTCCTCTTCCACCTCTTTAACTATGTCTGAACTGAACTACAAGATACTAGCCAGGTGGTACTTAACTCCACAATGCCTGTGGGTCATATACCCCACCACCTCCTCCAGTTGTTGGAGGAGATGCGGAGAAGAGGGAACCTTAACTCATATATGGTGGTCCTGCCCAAACTTGGGTGACTTCTGAAATCAGGTAGAAAGGAACATAAACAAAGTCTTGAATATAAATGTTACACTCTCCCCACAAATCATCCTCCTCAGCCACATTCCAAATCTTTCCTGCATTTACCATAAGAAACTACTTCTCTTAATGTTAACTTGTGCTAAGAGGCTAATCCCCAGATTATGGAAAACGCAAGAGATACCCACTATAGCTCAATGGAGGTCAGAAATAACTCATGTTCTTATGTTAGAGAAAATGCACTACTGCTATCTTGGTAAACAGGATATGATATACAACATTCAGTTTTATTTGGGAACAAGGGACCCACAATAGCACCTGAGAAGTTAGCAAAACAATTGCCTAGTTGAGATGGAAATTGTTCTCAAACCGCACCCCACGATACTATGGTAATAACCTTAGCTTATCTATAACGCTCCTAACCTGATGGGATACTCCCCTTTACCTATTTCCCAATCTCCCTTTCCCTATTCCCTCTCCTCCACTAATTCCTTAGGGTTTTTTTCTGATCATCTACAGCTGTTGATATTTTGTTATGATTACCCTTTCATCATTAAATATTCTTGAAAATACCTAAGAAAATTAGGTCATTGATTGTTAAGGACTACCATTCTTGCAAATTGTTTTTTTTTTTCTGTTGTCACAACAAATTGTAACTATATCTTTGTTTGGATATGTATCAATGTACCAATTTTCAATAAAAATTACTTAAACACAAAAAACCATGTGCCATAAAACCCATTGCCTAAGTGTTTGATATGTTGTCTTAGTAGTAACTTACCCTACTCTGCCAGAATGCATGTAGGTAAAAGGAGATCTATATGTTTGGTACCCGATGGAGTAATATTGATACCCGGTTGGAAGTCAAAGTTTTGTAAAGTAGGTGTGAGTGGTGAGGGGATTGTGGAAATATTAGGGGGGGGGGGTTGACTATATCTGTCTAGGATCTATGGGTTTCTGAAATTATGGGGTTTGAAGATTTTCTTATTTTAGTCTGGCGACTGTTAATCCAGCATGAAGCAACCAATTGGGGATAATCTGCAAGTGCGTGCTCTAGTCTGACCCATTGTTTATGATGGTGTTCATTATTAGTGCACCAGTCTACTATCCTGGAAAGGAAATCTGCACTTTGGTATTTGTGTTTGTTCGAAACGCCTAGTTTGCCATGAAGGGGGTCTCAGTATAAGGTTGATTTGGCAATTCTAGGAGGAATAGATTTCCATATGTAGGAATTCATTATGGATTGTAATTTATGAAGTAAAGAGTTTGGGAGGGGGATTGGTACCGTCTGTAATATATATTCATTTTTTTAGAGTTAGGTCATTTTGTCCGTGCCTACCCTTCCTAACCATGAAATAGATTTGGGGGTCCATAAAATGGTGTGTGCGGATATGTTCGAAGTAAGAGTGTCATAATTTAATTTGGACAAATCAGCTAAATTAGAGGAAAGGTGTATTCCTTAGTATTTGAGTGAGCGGGTTCTAAGAGAGAATTGGGTTATAGATTGTAGTGATGCTAGGTCTTCATTTGTTACATGTACCGGGAGTAGCTCCAACTTCTCAAAGTTGATTGAGAAGTTGGAGGCCATATAACTTAAGGATAGAGTGTGTAGCCTGAAGTGATTTTGTTGGTGCAGTTAAGGTCAGTGGGAGGTCGTCGGCAAATAGAGCTAACTTGTATTCAGAGGATTTGATTTTTATTCCCTCAACCAAGGGGGGGGGGGGCACTAAGAATGGTAGCGAGTTCTTCCAATGTTAGGATGAACAGTAAGGGTGACAATGGACATCATTGTCTATCACCATTTCTAATTGGGAAAGATTATTGGCTTTACTTTAATCTTGGCTGAGGGAGTTGTGTAGAGGATAATTATTTTAGAAAATTAATTTTTTGGAGAGGCCAAATTTATGTAGGGTGCATATTAAAAAGGTCCAATCTAAGAGATTGAATGCTTTGTCAGCATCCGTTGAAATAAAGATTGTTGGTATTTGGTGTTGGGAGGTATGGTGTAGAAGGTGTATCACCTTTACCATATTATCTTTGGCCTCTTTATGTGGTATAAAACCTGTCTGATCATTATGTATCAGATGAGGGAGAGTGGTGTTTAGCTGGTTAGCAAGAATGTTTAAGTATAATTTAAGGTCAACGTTTAGTAATGATATGGGATGACAATTGAAAGGTGTATCAGTCAGTTTGCCCTGTTTAGGTAGTACTGTGATGTTTGCCTCAAGCATGCTTGAAGGAAATGGATTTTCTGGGTCTATATAATTAAATAATTTAAGGAGATGTGGGGTGAGTAATGGTTTAAATTGTTTATAGTAAAAGTTACTAAAGCCATCTGGACCTGGTCTTTTCCATGTTTATGGCTTGACTCAGTAGATGCAAATGCTTTGGATGTACCTGGGGAAGATCTATTTGACTGAGATATTTTTCTTAAGTCTTTGTGGTCAGGTTATGAGCGTTCAGGGAATAGGTTGTATTGTTTGGTGTAATATTGACAAAATTTAGTAGCTATGTGTTTAGAGTTTGTGGTTTTGGAAGAATCCAACAAAGTAATTTTTAACATTTATTGTACTCATGGAAAAATAGGTTGTAGTCACTGTGACTATGGTTGTCATGTCCTGTTTCTATATTTGCTGTAATACCCCTTTAAGACTTTGCTATAAATCTACCTTTCACCTGCACACAGGTGCTTAGTAATTTGAATCCTGATGAGACTTTCTGTGCAGCCTCACACATTCAGCTCACTTTACAAGCTCCTAGCAAGTATTCCAGCTTTCTTTTCTCCCTGGAAGGAATCAACTACTTCACAGAAATTCAGGATATAATTTGCTAAAGAGATCTCTGCATTTGACATATTTACTGAACCAGCAAATCTATTGTCTTTAGACTCACTGTATATATTGAGCACCAACCTTAGCCTTGTCCTCTGCAGAACATACTGTTCCGGCTAACCCCAGCTTGTGACTCCTCATCAGAGTTAGAGGTAAAGATACAATTTATCTTAACATCAATCTGTTTTGATCTGGATTGTTTACTGCATTATCTGCACACAAATCAAACAACCTGTTTGCCTGTCAGCTCCTGCATAACACTATAGGTTTCACAGACTGCCTAGCAATCAATCTAGGGTGTATACTGCCAAAAGTAATGTGATACCTCTTGTAACCTTTCTCAAATCTGTTTATGTGTATCGGCTCTCACAGCATATAAACTACCTAGATATTAGTGCTGCAGTTGTGATCCACATCAGAAATAATTTAAGTGTAAGATTAAATTACTCTTTTTGGGAGACTTTGTTTCCAAACATTCTACATAATTTTATTAATTCACTTCTGACTTCTCAAACTACTTCACAATAGTAGTTATTTTGTCGATAGTGATACATTCACTATTTAAAGTTATATTACCTTGATAATGTAGTTCTGCAGTTGTGGTCCACCAAATAGTTTGGTGTCAATCATTACAATGGTAGAGGGGATTAAAAGGACATGCTACTCAAATAATGTCTCTGCTCCATCTAGAATACAATGTTTCAAAATCCGTTATACTTTTATTTTTAATGGATGTTCCTGTGCTGAATTTAGTTCTTGTCTCCGGTGAACCCAATTATGCACTTTCTATTAAAGTCACATTACATTTAAACAGTTTTTGCTTAAACATTTCACATGAAGACAATTTTTGTAGCATGTTTAATTGCTGTTTTTTCATATACATGAAATAATGTTTTTAATTACTACATTCCTTTAAGCTATTTAAAGGGACAGTTTACTCAAAAATTGTCTTCCCTTTAATTTCTTACTAATTATCCACTTTACCTGCTGGAGTGTATTAAATTGTTTATTTAGCCTGTGGTATCCCCATCCTTAAAGTTTTTGGCCAAAAGGCCAAGCTGTGTTAACACAGCCAGTAGAAGAAATTACACTCCCAGTAGGTTATAGAAGAGATAAGGTAATAAAATGTTAATTTTCCATTGTTCTCTCCAAGTATTGGTGATTGTTTTATGGACAGATATAAGATAACAAAACATGTATATGTACACAATGTGATAAAGTAATGAGATCTGATTATACCTACAAGCTCAACCCATTTTATTAGGTTGTGGCTTCAAAACACAAAATCAGCTAATTCATATACACAAATAAACCTTAAAAAAGCAAATTCATACATTTTATAATCTGCAGCTGGTAACAAAAAAGTAATTGGAAACACATAAAGGGAAAAACTATTTTAGAGTATATTGTCCCTTAAAGTTTAATGGAGCAACCATACGGCTAGATTACAAGTCTTACGTTAGCCTTAAAAAGCAGCATTGAGAGGTCCCAATGCTGCTTTTTAATGTCCACTGGTATTACGAGTCTAGCAGGTAAAGGTGTACCGCTCACATTTTGCGAGCATACCGCAAAACCCCTTACGTCAATTGCGTATCCTATCTTTTTAATGGGATTTGCCTAATGCCAGTATTATGAGTCTTGGAAGAAGTGAGCGGTAGACCCTCTCCAGTCAAGACTCCTACCACATTTAAAAGTCAGTAGTTAAGAGTTTTATGAGCTAACGCCGTAACATAAAACTCAACTAAACTAACTACAATTAAATACAATTAACTTAAAAAAACAAAAGTGCGAAAAAAAACAAACACTAAATTTCATAAAATAATAAAATAATTACAATTTTTTAAAACTAATTACACCTAATCTAATCCCCCTAATAAAATAAAAAAGCCCCCCAAAATAATAAAAATCCCGGCCTTTTGCGGGGCATTTCCCCAAAGTAATCAGCTCTTTTACATGTAAGGAAAAATACAATACCCCCTAACATTAAAACCCACCACCCACACACCCAACCCTACTCTAAAACCCACCCAATCCCCCCTTAATAAAACCTAACACTAACCCCCTGTAGATCACCCTACCTTGAGACGTCTTCACCCAGCCGAGCAGAAGTGGTCCTCCAGAGGGGCAGAAGTCTTCATCCGATCCGGGCAGAAGAGAACCTCCAGACGGGCAGAAGTCTTATTTCAGGCGGCATCTTCTATCTTCATCCATCTGAAGCGGAGCGGGTCCATCTTCAAGCAAGCCGACGCCGAGCATCCTCTTCCAACGACATCCAAATGAAGAATGAAGGTTCCTTTAAGTGACGTCATCCAAGATGGCATCCCTTGAATTCCGATTGGCTGATAGGATTCTATCAGCCAATCGGAATTAAGGTAGGAAAAATCTTATTGGCTGATGCAATCATATATTTTTTTGTAATTAAGTGGGTTTTTTTTTTAGTACTTTAGTTTATTTAATTTAATTATATTTAATTGTAGTTAGTTTAGGTAATTAATTTAATTATAGTGTAGTGTTAGGTGTCATTGTAACTTAGGTTAGGGTTATTTTACAGGTAAATTTGTCTTTATTTTAACTATGTAGTTATTAAATAGTTAATAACTATTTAATAACTATTGTACCTAGTTAAAATAAATACAAACTTGCCTGTAAAATAAAAAATAATCCCTGAGATAGCTACAAAGTAACTATTAGTTATATTGTAGCTAACTTAGGGTTTATTTTATAGGTAAGTATTTAGTTTTAAATAGGAATAATTTATTTAATTGTATTAATTTTATTTAGATTTATTTAAAATTATATTTAAGTTAGGGGGGGTTAGGGTTAAACTTAGGTTTAGGGGTTAATATATTTATTATAGTGGCGGCGACAATGGGGGCAGCAGATTAGGGGTTAATACATATAATGTAGGGGGCGGCGGTGTCCTGAGCGGCAGATTAGGGGTCTCTCTCTCTCTCTGTCCCTCTCTCTGTCCCTCTCTCTGTCCCCATCTCTTTTGTTCTCTCTCTGTCCCCATCTCTTTTGTTCTCTCTCTGTCCCCATCTCTTTTGTTCTCTCTCTGTCCCCATCTCTTTTGTTCTCTCTCTGTCCCCATCTCTTTTGTTCTCTCTCTGTCCCCATCTCTTTTTTTCTCTCTCTGTCCCCATCTCTTTTGTTCTCTCTCTGTCCCTCTCTCTTTTGTTCTCTCTCTGTCCCTCTCTCTTTTGTTCTCTCTCTCTCCTTTCTCTCCCCATCTCTTTTGTTCTTTCTCTCCTCTCTTTTGCTGTCTCTCTCCCTCATTTCTCCTCCTCTCTTTTGCTGTCTCTCTCCCTTCTTTCTTTTGCTGTTTCTGTCTCTCTTTTGCTGTCTATCTCCATACTTTCCTTTGCTGTCTCTGTCTTTTTCTTTTTCTATCCCCCTCTTTTGCTCTTTCTCTGTCTCTCTTTTGCTCTCTCTATCCCCCTCTTTTAAGCTCTCTCACATCTGCCCATGTCACGCCCGACTCCGCCTACGTTATGCCCGGCCCCGCTCCGTCATGCCCCCTCACATCCGGTCAATGCCAGATCAGTCTAGGTGTGTTTGTCCTTGTCCAGTCTCTACTGCGCATCACTGCTTTGGACAAACACACTTGGCCTTTTATATTATAGAATGAAAGAAAAAAAAATAAATATATATATATATATATATTATATGTCAAAAGAGAGAGAACAACACTCCTGTGATAGAACAAAAGCTAGAATAAATTCCATGCCTGTTCATTTTTATTGCAACTCAGGGTGCACGTTCTGAGCACACTATGCCCCTTCACAGAGAAAAAATATCCTGTAGCATATCAGTCTGACCCTGCCCAATGACAGTCCGGCGCTGAAATACCAGGCAATTCTTCTCTTAACAAGGGAAGCAACAACCCCAGATGATTGTTTTGGCCTTCTGTAGGCCTCGTCAGTGAGGTGAAATAAAACAATAAAAATATATATATATATATATAATCGATATATTGATTTTTGTGATCTTAAATTACCAACATATGGCAAAAACAGCACGGAAACATTATATAATATAAATATGCACAAAATAGATAAATAAATGCTTTTTTTTCATAACCAAGACATGGTAGCATAAATATTTATAGGGGTGTACTGTGATAAATAGGGAGTAAATGCTTTTTTTTGACAGGCGAAATTTATCATACAAGGAATTGATCATGTACCCCATTGGAGAAGAGGAGGCAACAGGGAGGATAAATTAAATAAACGAGAGGTCTATTGGATTTTTTCACTTAAGACAAGCAACCCTCAAGGCTTAAATATGAGGAGGGACCTTGATTTATTTACTTAAATAATTGCATTTCTTCTTTGCATGTAATCACATACTATTATAAAATATCCCCTCCCCCCTTTACGCATTGGATTTATATATACCTCATATTGTCTCTAAACTACAAGGGTTTAAATTAGGACAATTCTTTCTATACGTGTTATAACAAGTGAAACAAAAAGTTTATACAGCTGGAGTGGAATATACAAATTCTATAGCTGCAGATAGCAGTAAATATTCCCTTTATAAACACTTGACAGAATTATTTAATTATCATGAGTGATAGGTTTATATATTTTAAACTGTTTGTCTGACTTTTCATTTTCAGTTTGATATATAGTGTTTATAAACTTAAGTATACAGTTTAGAGTCCATTGTTAATTATACCATTATATAAATCACACTAAATCACACTGTGTCTTTAAAACTATGGTATAAGTAAAGGTGTGTCAGATTAGCCCAATATGCAGTGAACAAGTGAGCATGCTCACGAAACATGTCTGCTTGACTATCTGACACACCTGTGTTATGTTTTTACCTGTGAGCCTGCTGGGCCTGTGTGCCTGACCATATGCTTTTAACATTTGTGCCGAAATAAACTAACAGTAACTTTTACTTTGGACTGAGTGTCTCTGTGGTGCGCCCCTTTACTGGATTACTTTATACTTGCTTTTAAGTTGGCAGACTTAATTTGGGGCTGCATAACGGGACATTCTATGATTACACCCACTCTCATGGAGGACTGATCTCTCCACCCCCTGCAGTCATCGCATTGGGAGCGGTGATTTGAGCGCTACACACACAGAACCACATTGTACACTTTGATTAATTTCTGCTTATCTGTGTGGAAGCTTCCGTCCGGAGGAAGGAATCAGAGGAATACCCGCAGAAGTGAAGGCGGGTAAGAGTTTACAGCATATTGTTCTTTCCTAGCTGTTTTTCTCAAGCAATATTTTGTCATTTGACGAACATGCAGGCTGAAAGATAGACCTGCACGCTGATATCCGTTCCGGTCCGGGATACATACTCTCTGCATTGTTTCAAATTCGGCTGAAGACGAGGTTGTTGTTTTTTGCTAATATTGCACTAGAGGCACTAACGTTATCAAAAATCTTAGGCTCACAGGTATTGGACTTTTTAAATTGTATACAGTTTCACCTGATATTATCAAATAACATATGCTAAAATGGATAATGAAGAAACGGAATGTTATGTACTAAGGGACTTTAATGAGGAATCCAATGATGTATATGAGGAAGTTGCACACACTATTGACACGCTATTCTTTGAAATTGATTCTCTGCGCAAAAAGGATATAAAGTTAGATCTGGACATTAAATCCCTTTTGATATATAAGAATGACAAACGTATTCCAAGGGGATTGAGAATCAAAAAATTTCCATCATTAATTACATATGACACTGACTTCATTAAAAAATGGAACAACATTTTGGACACCTGCTCCTTTGCATTAATTGACCTATTAATAGATTTCAAAAGAAAGCAAAGGAGGGATCTGTTGCAAGAGATGAAAGAAGTGCAAATACAACTGCGAGAATTTCAAAGAGAAAAAGAATTTAAATAATATGATAGAAAATTTGAACAGTCAATGATTAGTTTCAGACAGGAACTTTGGCATTTTAAATCGAATAAAATGTCAAGAGATAAAAAGGATTACGAATTAAATCAAGTATACAAATGGTCATATGAGGAATACTCAAGGAATAAATTCAGGTCACATAAATTAGGCAAAAAGAATTTTAACAAGAAGGGTTCTGACAAACAAAAAGGAAAATCAGTCACATTCTCAGACACTGAATATGAGATAGACTCATCAGATAATGAGAACACAGAAGAATGTGCTACAGCAGTATTTCATTCGTTACAGGAATTGGAGCCAGAAGAAGGTACTAGTGAGAAGTCAAAAAACGGGGAAGGTACAATTGCAGGAACAGCAAGAAAAAAACACATAGAGGAAGAAGAGGCAAAAGTAACAACAAGAAAAACAAAAATAAAGCCCAAGATGTCAGGTCAAACAGGGATACAGGGGCAAGTCCTTCCACAAGAAATATGTGACAAGATCACAAGGACAGAAACAACAGACCTGAATTTAAATGTCATAAATTTGTCTACTGTTCCTTTAAATGAAACTCAAATCTCTCTCTTATCCAAATGTCTCAATTTTGTTCCCTCCGCACACTTCAACCTATTTGAAACTGTGTTAGATGTGAATCGGTATGTGCGCAAGCTCACTCTACAGAAACATTTTTATGGGATGAGTGAGCAGGAGTTAAACAAAACTGAGACCAAAAAAACAACAAATAATGAAATTTCTGATAATCTGTTTTCTTTTTCTGAATTGTGCACTATCAATGACTTAAATTAATTAATGGGGGAAGGTGATACATCCAATAGTGATATTTCTAAAGGATTAGAAGTCAGATGTGATCATGTAAAGAAGAAAAGCTCTTTTTACCCTGTACATGCTCGTCCAAAAGCTTTGGACATTTTTCAAAAAACAATTGAGGAAAAACTCACTATGCTTAGTGAGAAAAATTCAAAGAAAACCAATAACTCTTCTAATTTAACAGCTAGTGAAAAATATGCGTTAAAAAGCTTATCTGATAATGAATCAATCCTCATTAGACCCTCAGACAAAGGGGGAAATGTCGTTATTCTCAATAAAACAGATTACATAATGGAGGCTAGGAGGCAACTGGATGATAAAGAGGTATATAGCAAACTACAGAATAATCCCACGAAGTTATACAAACATGAATTGGTGGGTATTGTTTTGTTTGCTAAACATAATAATATAATTAGTGCTGCTACTAAAGATGCACTTATACCCTCTCATCCAGTTGCCCCTATCTTCCATTATTTTCCAAAAATACATAAAGATCCTGTGTGTCCTCCAGGGCGTCCCATCATTGCAGGGATTGGTTCCCTGAATGAACCTCTTAGTGATCTGATAGACACCTTTTTACAACCCTTAGTCAAAGGACTCTTAACCTATATACAAGATACAACTGCTATTCTGACAAAATTAGATAAAGTAAGATGGGAACCTAGTTTCAGATTTTTAGTGGTGGATGTCACCTCTCTCTATACCTGTATACAAAACAATAAAGGTATGGTTGCCATAGAATTTTTCCTTGATTCATATAGTGAATATGACTCAGCTACTAAGACTTTGTTTTTAAGAGCTATTGAGTATCTCCTAACGCATAATTTTTTTATGTTTGGCACTGAATTCTTTCTCCAGAGGCGTGGTACAGCAATGGGGGCAAAGTTTGCCCCCTCCTATGCCAACCTCTTTATGGGGGTGGTGGGAGCTGTACCACATCTTTGGAGAGAGAAATCCCTTCAGGAATAAAATAAAGCATTTCTATAGGTACATTGATGACCTGTTCTTTGTATTTGAGGGTAGTGAATCTGAAGCAGATTCCTTTTGTGAGTTCATGAATCACAATGATGATGGAATTAGATTTGTAGGAGAGAACAATGCAGAAACCATCAACTTCCTAGATTTAAAAATTTCTGCCAATATGACAGAGAATAAAATTGAAACCAGCCTTTATAGAAAGCCCACTGCAGGCAATACTCTCTTGTCATTCAAATCTTGCCATCCCAAACATGTACTTAAGGGCATCCCTAAGGGAGAGTACATTAGGGCAAGAAGAAATTGTACTAATGAAGAACAATATGAGGAAAATAGCAAGATAATCACCAATAGATTAAAACAAAGAGGCTACACTGATAATATTCTAGATGAAGCGAAAGAGAGTATAAAAGACATACCTAGAGAACATTTCCTCAGATATAGAAAGAAAGAGAACAAGCAATCCATGACTACTGCACCTAAATTTATAACTACCTACAGTACAGACTACTATAAAATCTGTGATATAATAAGGGAAAGTGTTCCCATTTTGTACACAGATCCTATCCTGAAGGAGATAGTGCATCAGGGAATTAACTTTATACCTAGGAGAGGTAAAACCTTAGCCAATCATCTATCACCTTCTGATATGATGAATAAAACCAATACCAACTGGCTACAAGGAAAGAAAGGCTTTTATAAATGCAGAAGAAAAGATTGTACAACCTGTGAACATGTATTAGAGGGTGACACTTTTCATTCCAGTACAACAAAAAATGATCACAAGATAAATTTTTTCATTAACTGTAATACCACTCATGTGGTTTATCTTTTGACATGCAGAATTTGCAATTGTCAGTATGTAGGTAAAACGAAGCGTCCTATCAAAGATAGGTTCTTAGAACATTTATGATCTGGGAAAGATGAGAAATCAGACACTCCAATTTCTAGACATTTTAAAAGTCTTCATGACTCAGACATGTCAAGTTTAACCTTACAAGGAATTGATCATGTACCCCATTGGAGAAGAGGAGGCAACAGGGAGGATAAATTAAATAAACGAGAGGTCTATTGGATTTTTTCACTTAAGACAAGCAACCCTCAAGGCTTAAATATGAGGATGGACCTTGATTTATTTACTTAAATAATTGCATTTCTTCTTTGCATGTAATCACATACTATTATAAAATATCCCCTCCCCCCTTTACGCATTGGATTTATATATACCTCATATTGTCTCTAAACTACAAGGGTTTAAATTAGGACAATTCTTTCTATACGTGTTATAACAAGTGAAACAAAAAGTTTATACAGCTGGAGTGGAATATACAAATTCTATAGCTGCAGATAGCAGTAAATATTCCCTTTATAAACACTTGACAGAATTATTTAATTATCATGAGTGATAGGTTTATATATTTTAAACTGTTTGTCTGACTTTTCATTTTCAGTTTGATATATAGTGTTTATAAACTTAAGTATACAGTTTAGAGTCCATTGTTAATTATACCATTATATAAATCACACTAAATCACACTGTGTCTTTAAAACTATGGTATAAGTAAAGGTGTGTCAGATTAGCCCAATATGCAGTGAACAAGTGAGCATGCTCACGAAACATGTCTGCTTGACTATCTGACACACCTGTGTTATGTTTTTACCTGTGAGCCTGCTGGGCCTGTGTGCCTGACCATATGCTTTTAACATTTGTGCCGAAATAAACTAACAGTAACTTTTACTTTGGACTGAGTGTCTCTGTGGTGCGCCCCTTTACTGGATTACTTTATACTTGCTTTTTAAGTTGGCAGACTTAATTTGGGGCTGCATAACGGGACATTCTATGATTACACCCACTCTCCTTTGAGCCGTCTGGAGGACTGATCTCTCCACCCCCTGCAGTCATCGCATTGGGAGCGGTGAGTTGAGCGCTACACACACAGAACCACATTGTACACTGAAATTTATCATTATTACGCACCAGCTCCCCTTTTGCTAAACTCGCAAAATTTCATCTATTTATTTTATAAATTCAGACGCACACGTGCGCTTCTCTCCAGAGGCGAGCTAGGGCACAGTTACAGGAGAAGCACATACAGAGTTCGCCTAGCCTTTGATAAATCTACCCCTAAGTGTTAATCAGCAAAGGAAAATAATTTATTACAAGGAAAAAACACACTCACATTTAAAAACCTCAAAAACAATGAGGTATGGATATCCCTCAAACAGAATTCCCAAGTGAATATCTGTAAACTTGTCCAGGATCCGCAATGTGCATGGCAAAGATGTAATAACAAGGCATTCCATCTGCTTATCCGGTAATAAAGATAGGGAAACACATTGCATAAGTGGAGCTTTACTTATTGCATCAGTGTCTGAACAATCACTGTCTATATGTAGCTGGTTTAGGGAATTTTCAGCATTTTTAAAATATACTTAGGTTACATATTTGCTTTTTATCTCCATAGGAAGCATAGGGCAAGTACAGTTTTTTACTTGAGTTTCTTTAAATGCATTTTGACATAAATCTTGAAATATTGGTTGCAGAAATCACCAAAAGAGTATGGCTTTTTGTTAATTTTAGACTTTTTTTCCATGATTGTTTATTCAAGAGTATCTTATTCAAAGTGAATGAATGCTCAACAAGGGAGTGTAAAGATATAGAAAACATGCTGATCATTTCAGTCAAATAGAGAGACTAGGCTGTCTTGCAGTAGTGCGGTGACAAGTAGAATTGAGAATAAATTCAACTATGTACAGCAGCAAGTGCTAGTCCTGATTTTTCTATGTCACAAAACCAGAAACTGATTAAGTTAATGACAGTGTCAGTCAGTGTAAAGGAATTTAATACATGGAGCCCAATAACAAGGGTATACACCTGTACAAAGCATACAAAATGGGAGCTAATAGATAAAAACTCAGACCAAGGTCTAGACTTGAGGCAAATGCTAAAGTTTAGTAAATGTAGTCAAATATCTGGTCAAGGGAATTCAGTGAACAAGGGCAGATCTTAAGCCCGAAACACGTATGACTTTCAATGCTGCATGACTGAGAAACAGCTGGATACTTATTGTTTTTTAAACTGTTATTAAACTGTTAACATGCTACTTCCAACAAGAAAAGGTTTAAGGAAGGTTTCACATTGTCACTCGTCTATGCGATAGTGCATGAGTTCTTTTGAATTTACTTTGGTCAAGGGAATCCGACTGCAAACAAAAGGAACACAAAACGGATAACTCTGAAACAACTGAGCACCTGTAACCTTGGATATTTATAATAATAAGGCAGGAAATAATGTTGGGGAGTATGGCAGGAAGGATATAATTTCTGACAATTTTAGGAATCATTTTAATGCTGTAATTTTGATGCATATATGTAAGGATTGTTTCAATCTTTATGCAGGGATGCCATGGAACAAGTGCTGTTGATGATAGCACCAAGAACTGATATGCTGCAAGAATGGGGACCCCTACATTGGGGTAGATGAGGGCTGTGACAGACAGAGCACACCTTTGTTCGATAGGTAAAATTTTATTAAAATGCCAATGTCAGTTGGTTGTCCATCAATAAAAGAGTTACTTGTGATTGAACCTTAATTAAAGGGATATTCCAGCCAAAATTGGAAACATCGGCACATTTCGGTATTGAACAGAAGTAAATTTTTAATATTGATGCATTAGCAAAAATGCTTCTAATAAAAGTTACAGCTGTTTTAAAAGCGTATTTAAGTATGCACCATGCACCAGCATTTTAAACACAACACTTGCTCAGAGTGCTTGTACCATCTGGTAATGACTCAATTTGTTAATTGCTGACATGATTCAAGCCCCACTGATGATCTGCACAGTTGCATTGTTTAAAATGTGGGTGCAGCGACAATATCTAGCTATGCTTCACATGCACGTGCAGAGAAAAATATTAACACTAAAACAGTGATAACTTTTTACTAGAAGCATTTTTGCTAATACATGTATATTCTAAATATGTTTATATTCAAAGATGTAATAAATCTATGTACATTTAAATTTTGACTGGAATGTCCCTTTAAATAAGGTTGATATTTCCTGGTAAATTCTAGTTTAATTTAGTTACCATCAGCATTAGGATCCAATATATCCACAGTAAAGATAAAAGATGAACCCCAGGGCTAAAGTAGTTGCTTGCAAGAATAAGATTATGAAAATTTGCTGACCCCATAAGCAGCTTGAGTCTAGAACCTTCTAAGGTAACCCTTTAGGAGGAAAATTATACCAAGAGATTGCAATACTTTCTCCATCTGTCATATATACATAATAAAATAATAAATAATACTTCTAAAACTTTTAGCAGTATTATTAAGAGGTTCTAGAAGGGCATTACATTTTCCCTGAAATGCCTTGTCAAAACTTGGTCATCTCTTGATAGATAATAAGCTATTACATTGCTGACAGATGCAGGTGCTGTATTAAATATTGTGTAATCTGTTGGCTCTCTACAAATAACAGATACATACAAATAATAATAATAATCCGAATATTCTATTTTTTTAAGTTTCTTCTCAACATTAGAATGTTAGCGACCATATAATTGGTAGTCAGATGATCAGAAAGGAGAGGATGTGTGTTATCACATATGAAAGCTGAAGGTTTCCCTATCCTTATTATTTTAGAATCTGCTGAAATTCTTAATAATTGTGAAATATTGTTTACATATATACACTGAATATAGTAAGTAATTTTAGTAATAATCTACTAATGATATTTAAATGGAATGTATCATTGTAAAAATATTAACCTGATGAAATGGCCATGCTGGGAGAGAGCTGTGAAACATTGTTAAGCAGCATTTTTCGATCAAAAGTTATACTTGTTTTAATATCATCAAGTGGAGTGAGCAGACCTTTTTTCTATCAACATTCTACATTAGATTCTTGTTCCTGCAATGGGTTGGCTGGACGCCGTCCTGTCTCCATGTGAGTCTGAATGACTCTTCTGGGAGGCAACAGGTGCTTCATTTTTGTGAGGGTATTTAATCTATTTCTTCTTAATACTGGAATCATTTTTAAAGTTAATGCACAATTTTGGTGTACTTCTGTTTGCTTTATTTTGTCTGTAAATTTGTCATATCCATTACCACTATGAGTAAGGAAGAGCTGCCAGTACTATTGGGCCTTAAGGACTTTCAATAAATCATTATTACTGGATGGATTGAGGCAATAAGTATATTTCTCATACATATAATACACTGATGTGAGCATTAATTGTTTAATTTTATGATTCTGTCTAAGAATATTAAGTAGCAGCGTTGGAACAACCTTTAGGCCCCAATTTATCAACTGTGGATCAGGTCCGCAAGACCTCGCTAAATGGTGGTGCAACGCCGCCCCCTGCTGACTCGCGGCCAATCGGCCACCAGCAGGGAGGTGTCAATCAACCCGATCGTATTCGATCGGGTTGATTTCCGGCGATTCCTGTCCGCCTGCTCAGAGCAGGTGGACAGGGTTATGGAGCAGCGGTCTTTAGATTGCTACTTCATAAGTTGTGTTTCTGGCGAGTCCGAAGACTCGCCAGAAACACGACTCTTCAAGCTCCGTACGGAGCTTGATAAATGTGCCTGCTTGTGTTGCAATTATTGCAATATTTTGTGTTTATAAATATTCAAGGACATCAAACAAGCACTGAAAGCATTATTAAAGTGAGATATATGATGATTAAAAAGAGGACTGATTATATTAAATCATATTTATCCATGCTACTGTATCACAATATAGTAGGGTGATAATAAATGCATGTATTATTATTATTATTATTATTATTATTATTATTATTATTATTATCAATTGACAGATATAAGAATATGAAACCCCTTATTTCAAAAGAGGAGTCATGATACAAACTTCTATTATAATCATCTGGCAGCTGGGTGGACACAGGACTACTCATCTTAACCCCTTTACCCAAGCTAATGTATATATACATCATGCGGTACATAGCCCATTGTACCCCATAATTATATATACATCCTGCCTTCAAGAAGCTCTAGCAGTCTTGGTTGCCAAATTACAACTGAGACTTTCTCTTCCTGGGCAGCAGGTATGTTCTTTCATATATTTACAGAGCACGATCGGGCCTCAGTTACCATATGTGCTGACTTCCTGATCATTGCAGACTGTGAAACTGCCTGTGTTACTGTCTGCAACAATCTTCATTTGTGCTGGTGGAAGAGGGATGGAGGGAAACAGGTTGGCGGCACAGTGGTGGAGGGGGAGGGAGTTTGGGGGATGGGCGGAACCTACCCTGCAGAAAAATAAATATGGATCAGAGAGAGTGGGAAGGGATGCTACACTACAGAAAAATGGGAAATCAAGTAGGAGGGGTGGGGAAGCCTTTTACAACTATTCGTCTTATGACTACAGTAGTTGTGTGTTCATTTCAGTGAGAAACCCAAAGTTTGTGATATATACTAAATATACCAAAATGGGCCTAGATCAACACCTTGGGTTGTCTACTTAAAAGAAATACATAGTTTTGATAGGTAAATTAAAAATAAAAACCAAGCTCTATTCTGTTTAAATTGGGTGATTTAAAAATGCTAAATATTATTGTTGTTTTAAAATATGGCCTGCAACTCACTGCAGTTTGGAATTTTTATTCCCTTCTCCTTTCTGATTGTTGATTGAGGAGTTTGTGGGAGGCATAGAAGCAGTATTTTTTTTAATTTATTTTTTAAAGAGATCTCCTTTCCCTCTATGACCACTTTATAGCCACCTAAGCATGTAACTCATCCAATGAAAGTGGGGAATCCACTCATTTAAAATAGGTGTCACTTCCTCATTTTAGTGCTTATAGGATTCCTTTTAGAGAACACTAGAAGTCATCTAATAGACAGGTAAATACAATTTTTATGGCAATCACCGTATACCTGGAGGGTATGTGTCTCCTAACTTTAAAGAAGTTAATCCCCTTATAAGAGAGATACTGCATGTGTATTTTGTATGTTTTCTTTGCAAGATAAGAGCTTATTTTTAGTCACTACTACTGAACCCTAAATACATACATTTTAATAATGATACAATAAAAGCATTTTGCTAATTAATTCATATTTTGTCTAATTATTATTATAATTATTATTATTATTTGTGTGTTTATACAGTCGCTATAGAAACTAATCCAGATGGATTTTTAAACTTGGGACTCTGGCACCCAAGGGACTGAACATTAACACAGGGTGGTAATGCTATCTTTAAGTTCATCTGACTATGAGAATCCATGATCTACTTAATAACATCTGACAATGAGAATCCACGATTCCATCTTAGCTTTCCTTGTATATAAAACATTTGAGTTCTCTTATTATTGTGAGAGTCCATATCCATCTAATGAGAGTCTGAATCCATTATGTTATGTATATTTTTTAAGTTGTACTGGTCATTTTTTGAGTGCATTTTTGGCTGTTGCTATTTCGCTGTTGAAATTTGGTGATATGCGATCTAACATTTATACAAACTTGCCTGTAAACTAAAAATAAACCCTAAGATAGCTACAATGTAACTATTAGTTATATTGTAGCTATCTTATGGTTTATTTTACAGGTAAGTATTAAGTTTTAAATAGGAATAATTCATTTAATTGTAGTAATTTTATTTCGATTACTTTAAATTATATACAGTATAAGTTAGAGGGGGTGTTAGGGTTAGACTTAGCTTTAGGAGTTAATATGATTATTACAGTGGCGGCGGTGTAGGGGGGGCAGATTAGGGGTTAATAAATATAATGTAGGTGGCGGTGGGCTCTGGGAGCGGCAGTTTAGGGGTGAATCAATTTATTTAGTTGTGGCGGGGTCGGGGATCGGCAGGATAGGAGTTAATAACTTTATGTAGGTGGCGGTGGTATAGGGGGCGGCAGATTAGGGGTTAATAAGTATAATGTAGGTGGCAGCGGGGTCCGGGAGCGGCGGCTTAGGGGTTAATACATTTATTAGAGTTGCGGCGTGGTCCGGGAGCAGCGGTTTAGGGGTAAATACGTTTATTGAGTTGCGACGGGGTCCGGGAGCGGCAGTTTAGGGGTTAATAAGTATAATGTAGGTGGCGGCATTGCAGGGGGGGCAGATTAGGGGTGTTTAGACTCTGGGTACATGTTAGGGTGTTAGGTGTAGACGTTCCCATAGGAATCAATGGTATATCGGGCAGCAGCAAACATGAACTTTCGCTGCTGTCAGACTCCCATTGATTCCTATGGCATCCGCCACCTCCAGGTACGCTGGGCCGGAAAAGTGGCAAGCAAACCTGCTAGTTCTTTGATAACTTCCAAAAGTAGTCAGATTGTGCCGAACTTGCATTTGGAACATCTGGAGTGACGTAACCATCGATCTGTGTCAGACTGAGTCCGGCGGATCTTATGTTACGTCACTAAATTCTACTTTTGCCGGTCTGAAGGGTTTGATAACTACGACAAATCAGGCTCGCCACAAATATGCTGTGGAATTCCAACGTATTTGTGATTGACAGCTTGATAAATAGAGGCCTTAGATTTGATATAGTACTTAGTATGCTGATTGCATGCTATATCTTTTGTCTATTTGCTTGGTTTGATGGAATTAGCTGGGTGTGTCCTATATACACCCATTGCCCAGATTGTTTGACATGTATTGGTTGTCAGTTTCCTCGTTGGCATAGATTGCTCATACAGCCTGTTTAGTGCTTTGATTTTGTCAGCTCATGCGGCTTGTGTGCACTGGTTCTCTTAGATGTCCGGATTTCGTTTGATCGTTGTGTATTCTTTTGAGAGTTGATATAATTGTATATTATGTGTGTGTATTTCTTAGGTCCATACATCCCTACAATATTTGTTTGGAGGTTACTATGACGACAATCGTCTATCATGTGTGTATTTGTCTGATGTACATACTCTGTATTGGTTCCTAACTTTTGGGTTGGTCGTTGCTACGATTATATTCTAGGGGCATGACTATGCCCCCCCCTTTTTCTATTGGATCTTTGGACTATTTGCTTGGAGGTTACTATGACTACTTACCTGGGCCATTTAATAGTTTTCTGCTCGATTTTCATGATTTATTTGTGCCCATCTTGTTTATTTCTATTCTGGCAGTTCGGGTCACGCAGGATGGATTAGTATCCTTTGTTTTTCTTGTGATTTGATTATTACTTTGTTAGACTGTGTGGTTATTACTCTGATGTTGTGACATTGGATTACTTCACAGAGGGGTGTGTTGCCAAGGACCAATACTGTTCAGCCTTTCTTGGCTATGATTATATGTGTTTTACTACAAAGTTTCTATTAATTATCGCTAGTTTGCGAGTTTGTCGTTATTAGTGAAAACGCATTGTTATGCTTCATAATGCTGCTTTTTATCTAACGCCGCTATTACAAGTCTTGTAGGTACAGGTGTACCGCACACCTTTTTGGTCCTCATGCAACGTCAGTACCGCACTTTTATAAAAGTACTTTTTCAATGGGACTTCCATAGCACCAGTATTATGAGTTTGCCTGGGAGGCCAAAAAGTGAGTGGTACACCCTATAACCACAAGATCCGTACCGCCATCTAAAGTCAGTAGTTATGAGTTTTACGTTACAAAGCTGTAGCATAAAACTCATAACTAACACCCATAAACTACCTATTAACCCCTAAACCGAGGCCCTCCCACATCGCAAACACTATAATAAGTTTATAAACCCCTAATCTGACGCTCCAGACATCGCTGCCACTAAAAAAATTATTAACCCCTATTCCGCTGCTCCCCGACATCGTTTCCACGATAATAAACCTATTAACCCCTAAACTGATGCCCTCCCACAATGCAAACACTACTTAAATATTATTAACCACTAAACTGCAAGCCTCCCACAATGAAATATACTAAATTAAAAAATTAACCCCATAACCCCAGGCCTCCCACATCACTACATAAATACATTTACCCCTAAACCTAAACCTAACGTAACCCTAAGCATACGCCTAACCTTAACACCCCCTAACTTAAATATAATTAAAATAAATCTAAATAAACCTTACAATTACTACCTAAAAATATTCCTATTTAAAACTAAATACAAACTTACCTGTAAAAAAAACTAACACCTATATTTAGAGTTTGGCGTTAGCCGTCAAAACCAGCGTTAGAGGCTCCTAACGCTGGTTTTTACCACCCGCTGGTATTTAGAGTCAGTCAGGAAAGGGTCTAACGCTCACTTTGCAGTCGCGACTTTTCCATACCGCAGATCCCCCTACGCCATTTGCGTGTCCTATCTTTTCAATGGGATCTTTCTAACGCCAGTATTTAGAGTCGTGGCTGAAGTGAGCGTTAGAAATCTAACGACAAAACTCCAGCCGCAGAAAAAAGCCAGGAGTTAAGAGCTTTCTGGGCTAACGCCAGTTCATAGAGCTCTTAACTACTGTGCTCTAAAGTACACTAACACCCATAAACTACCTATGCAGCCCTAAACTGAGGCCCCCCCACATTGCCGCCACTCTATTAAATTTTTTTAACCCCTAATCTGCCGACCGCACACCGCCGCAACCTACATTATCCCTATGTACCCCTAATCTGCTGCCCCTTACATCGCCGACCCCTACATTATATTTATTAACCCCTAATCTGCCGCCCCCAACGTCGCCGCCACCTACCTACAATTATTAACCCCTAATCTGCCGACCGGACCTCACTGCTACTATAATAAAGTTATTAACCCCTAATCCGCCTCACTCCCGCCTCACTAACCCTATAATAAATAGTATTAACCCCTAATCTGCCCTCGCTAACATCGCCGACACCTAACTTCAAGTATTAACCCCTAATCTGCCGACCGGACCTCACCGCTTCTCTAATAAATGTATTAACCCCTAAAGCTAAGTCTAACCTTAACACTAACACCCCCCTAAGTTAAATATAATTTAAATCTAACGAAATAAATTAACTCTTATTAAATAACTTATTCCTATTTAAAGCTAAATACTTACCTGTAAAATAAACCCTAATATAGCTACAATATAAATTATAATTATATTGTAGCTATTTTAGGATTAATATTTATTTTACAGCTAACTTTGTATTTATTTTAACCAGGTACAATAGCTATTAAATAGTTAATAACTATTTAATAGCTACCTAGTTAAAATAATTACAAAATTACCTGTAAAATAAATCCTAACCTAAGTTACAATTAAACCTAACACTACACTATCATTAAATTAATTAAATACAAATAACTACAAATAACTACAAATAAATACAATTAAATAAACTAACTAAAGTACAAAAAATAAAAAAGAACTAAGTTACAAAAAATAAAAAAATATTTACAAACATTAGAAAAATATTACAACAATTTTAAACTAATTACACCTACTCTAAGCCCCCTAATAAAATAACAAAGACCCCCAAAATAAAAAAATGCCCTACCCTATTCTAAATTAAAAAAGTTCAAAGTTATTTACCTTACCAGCCCTTAAAAGGGCCTTTTGTGGGGCATGCCCCAAAGAAAACTGCTCTTTTGCCTGTAAAAGAAAAATACAACCCCCCCCAACATTAAAACCCACCACCCACATACCCCTAATCCAACCCAAACCCCCCTTAAAAAAACTAACACTACCCCCCTGAAGATCATCCTACCTTGAGTCGTCTTCACTCAGCCGAGCTACCGATGGAACTGAAGAGGAGATCCGAAGAGGCAGAAGTGATCCTCCAAGGGGCGCTGAAGAAATCTTCCATCCGATGAAGTGATCCTCCAAGGGGCGCTGAAGAAATCTTCCATCCGATGAAGTGATCCTCTAAGCGGCGATGAAGAAGTCTTCCATCCGGGCGATGTCATCTTCCAAGCGGGGTCTTCAATCTTCTTTCTTCAGGATCCATCTTGCAGACCTCCGACGCGGAACATCCTGCTGCCCCAACGGACTACCGACGAATGAAGGCTCCTTTAAGGGACGTCATTCAAGATGGCGTCCCTCGATTTCTGATTGGCTGATAGGATTCTCTCAGCCAATCAGAATTAAGGTAGGAAAATTCTGATTGGCTGATGGAATCAGCCAATCAGATTCAAGTTCAATCCGATTGGCTGATCCGATCAGCCAATCAGATTGAGCTTGCATTCTATTGGCTGTTCCGATCAGCCAATAGAATGCAAGCTCAATTTGACTGGCTGATCGGATCAGCCAATCAAATTGAACTTGAATCTGATTGGCTGATTCCATCAGCCAATCAGAATTTTCCTACCTTAATTCCGATTGGCTGATAGAATCCTATCAGCCAATCGGAATTCGAGGGACGCCATCTTGGATGATGTCCCTTAACCCCTTAGTGACCAGACCACTTTTCAATTTGTTGACCATCTGGGACCAAGGCTATTTTTGCATTTCTGCGATGTTTGTGTTTAACTGTAATTTTCCTCTTACTCATTTACTGTACCCACACATATTATATACTGTTTTTCTCACCATTAAATGGACTTTCTAAATATATGATTATTTTCATCATATCTTATAATTTACTATAAAAAAAAATATAAAATATGAGGAAAAAATGAAAAAAAATGCACTTTTTCTAACTTTGAGCCCCAAAATCTCTTACACATCTACAACCACCATAAAATACAAATGCTAAACAGTTTCGAAATTTTATCCTGAGTTTATAAATACCCAATGTTTACATGTTCTTTGCTTTTTTTGCAAGTTATAGGGCAATAAGTACAAGTAGCACTTTGCTATTTCAAAACCATGTTTTTTCAAAATTGGCGATAGTTACATTGTAACACCAATATCTGTCAGGAATCCCTGAATAACCCTTCAAATGTATATATATTTTTAAAGAAAACAACCTAAGGTATTAAACTTGGGGTATTTTGACTTTTTTCATGCAACCATTTTACCACCAATCTATGCCAAATATTGGGGGGGAAAAAAAAAATTTGATTTTTTGACAAAATAGCAATTTAAGAATACATTTACTGATAATGTTAAGGGTTACTGCCAAATAACACCCTAATATGTCTTCAGCAGCATCTCTTGGGTACAGTTATAACACCCATGTATAGGTGTGTCGGGTTCTCGGGGGGCTAAAAGCCCTTATTTTTAGAGAGCGCATTCCAGTTTTTCAACTTGGAATTTTCACATCGGTCATCATGCACCCATGTCCTATTTGGGACATTTCTGAAGCTGGCCAATGGAATTTACCCCCATCAAACCATATATTTTTGAAAAGTAGACACCCTAGGGTATTTTAAATGGTGGTATTTTAACACTTTCCATGCACTAATTCAACCACCAGTCTTTGTCAAACTTTTGGGTAGTCATTTTTTTGTGTTATTTTTCACACACATTGTACTTTAGGCATGGATTCTCAGTTCCTGTTTTGTGTTACTGCCAAAAATCACCTCAATATGTGTTCAACAACATCTCCTGAGTACAGTGATACCACCCATGTATAGGTGTGTAGGGTTCTCTGGGGGCTAAAAGGCCTTAATTTTAGGAAGCGCATTCCAGTTTTTCAACTTGGAATTTTCACATCGGTCATCATGCACCCATGTCCTATTTGGGACATTTCTGAAGCTGGCCAATGGAATTTACCCCCATCATACCATATATTTTTGAAAAGTAGACACCCTAGGTATTTCAAATGCTGGTATTTTAACACTTTCCATGCACTAATTCAACTACCAGTCTTTGTCAAACTTTTGGGTAGTCATTTTTTTGTGTTATTTTTCACACACATTGTACTTTAGGCATAGAGTCTCAGTTCCTGTTATGTGTTACTGGCAAAAAACACCTCAATTTGTGTTCAACAACATCACCTGAGTACATTGATACCACCCATGTATAGGTGTGTCGGGTTCTCTGGGGGCTAAAAGGCGTTATTTTTAGGAAGCGCATTCCAGTTTTTCAACTTGGATTTTTCACATCGGTCATCATGCACCCATGTCCTATTTGGGACATTTCTGAAGCCGGCCAATGAAATTTACCCCCATCAAACCATATATTTTTGAGAAGTAGACCCCCTAGGGTATTTGAAATGCTGGTATTTTCACACTTTCCATGAACTTATTTAACCACCAGTCTTTGTCAAACTTTTGGGTAGTCATTTGTTTGTGTTATTTTTCACACACATTGTACTTTAGGCATGGATTCTCAGTTCCTGTCATGTGTTACTGCCAAAAAACACCTCAATATGTTTTCAACAACATCTCCTGAGTACAGTGATACCACCCATGTATAGGTGTGTCGGGTTCTCTGGGGGCTAAAAGGCCTTAATTTTAGGAAGCGCATTCCAGTTTTTCAACTTGGAATTTTCACATCTGTCATCATACACCCATGTCCTATTTGGGACATTTCTGAAGCTGGCCAATGGAATTTACCCCCATCAAACCATATATTTTTGAAAAGTAGACACCCTAGGGTATTTTAAATGGTGGCATTTTAACACTTTCCATGCACTAATTCAACCACCAGTCTTTGTCAAACTTTTGGGTAGTCATTTTTTTTGTGTTATTTTTCACACACATTGTACTTTAGGCATAGATTTTCAGTTTCTGTTATGTGTTACTGCCAAAAAACACCTCAATATGTGTTCAACAACATCTCCTGAGTACAGTGATACCACTCATGTATAGGTGTGTTAGGTTCTCTGGGGGCTAAAAGGCCTTATTTTTAGGAAGCACATTCCATTTTTTACACTTCCCATTTTCACATCCCATGCACCCATGTCCTATTTAAGACATTTCTGAAGCCGGCCAAGGTAATTTACCCCCATCAAACCATATATTTTTGAAAAGTAGACATCCTAGGGTATTTCAAATGCAGGTATTTTAACACTTTCCATACACTAATTCAACCACTAGTCTTTGTCAAACTATTGGGCATTCATTTTTTTGTTATTTTTCACATACATTGTACTTTAGACATGGATTCACAGCTCCTGTTATGTGTTACTACCAAAGAAGACACCAATATGTGGTCATCAACATCTCCTGAGTTCAGTGATACCACCTATGCATAGGTTTGGTGGCTTGTTTGGGTGGTGCAATGCCAAATGTCTGACATGTGTTTGTGATTTTTTTTCACATTTAACATATTTTCTTTGCCTATCGTCTTTTTTGGGGGTCTTTTAACATACCCCAATTTATTTGTTTTCCATAAATGTGATTATATTTAAAAAGTTGACACCCCAAGGTATTATACATGGAGTGGTTTGATGACTTTGATGCAACCGTTTTAGCCCAAAAAATTGGAGAAAGTATATGGTGGTAATTTTTCAATTTTTATTGTTAGAGACATTGCTTTTTGACTATGATTTAGGAGAGACTGTTGTAAGTTATTGCAAAAGAATACTTCAGATTGTTTTCTGCAAGGCACACTGAGTACACCTATGCCCCCCTTGCATAGGTTTGCCAGGATTTTGGGAAGGTTATGTTACATGATTTTAGTTATTAAAAATGAGTATTTCTTCTGATAGGCCTATCTTTAGTTTGGGGCCTATCGCATACCCCACTTTTATTTATTGCATTCAAAGTGTATATTTTTAAAATGTTGACACCCCAAGGTATTGTATATGGTGTGCTTTGATGCCTTTGAAGCAACCATTTTAGCCCAAAAAATTGGACAAAGTGTATGGTGGTAATTTTTCAATTTTCATTTTTACAGACACATTGCTTTTTTACTATGACAGCAAATGTATTTATTTTTTTTAAAATTGACCATTGTATGGTACCGCTTGAAGCAGTCCCCAATGCAGAGTGAAGGCTGTCCAGGGCAATCAGGACAGTGATATATGGTGTCCCTTCTCTTCACCCTCTTGGTACAGATTCTGCATTTTTTTTGTGGTTTCTGCTTTGTGGCAGTAGGGGGGAGTTTAAAAATAAAATGGGTAGCCCCAACTCTGCTCTCTCCCATCACCGCCCGGGGAGCAGGTGCATCATGGTACAAAATCCCCATAATAATCTGAAGCTGAAACTGTAAAAAAGTCTTTTTAACTCTGGGGTTTGCTTTTTTGAACAACAAAAAAGCGTTGTGGGTTGCAATCTGCATTAGGTAAATTGCAACCTTTTTGTACCAGGCCCTTGTCTTCCGCATAATTAGGTAGGGCTGCAGCAACTGATCAGCCAGATCAACCCTACCCATATGCCGGTTATAAGACTTGATGCACACTGGCTTCCTTATGATCTCAGCTCTGCCACGTACAGAAACCGCCACCGTCCTCTCTGTGTGGATGGTGGTAAGAAGGTATACATCCTTCTTGTCTCTGTACTTAAGTGCCAACAGCTCCTCTTGGCGCAGAGCTGAGGTCTCCCCCCGTCGTAGCCGGGTGCATACAAGCTGTCCTGGGAAACCTGCGCGGTTCTTTTTAATTGTACCGCAAGCTACTGTATCAAAGCAATACAGTAGCTTGAACAAAAGGACACTTGTATAAAAATTGTCTAAGTACAAGTGATACCCTTTGTTCATTAGAGGTAATATCAGGTCCCAGACAATCTTGCCAGTGGTTCCCATATGTTCTGGGCAACCTGGAGGGTCAAGGTGGCTATCCTTTCCCTCATACACCCGGAAGGCCTGAGTATACCCATTCTCACTGTCACAGAGCTTATACACCTTTACCCCATATCTGGAGTGCTTGGAAGGAATAAACTGCTTGAATCCCAGCCTTCCCTTATACTTCATTAGGGATTCATCAACGCATATATTCCTTCCAGGTGTATAAGCCTCTGCAAACCTGGCAGAAAAGTGGGTTATCAGGGGGCGGATTTTATACAGCCTGTCAAATTGGGGATGCTCCCTAGGGGGCACAGGCTGTTGTCACTGAAGTGCATGAAATGCAGAATCATTTCATACCTCTTCCTCAACATAATCTGGGAGAAAATGGGGGTAGAGCAGATGGGGCTAGTACTCCAGTAGGAGCGAATGGAGGGTTTCTTTATGATGCCCATCAGCATGGTCAATGCCCAGAATTTTTTGAATTCTGGCACATTGATGGGGGCCCATTGCTGCTTTGCCAAATATGTTCCAGGCTTTGCAGCACGGAACTGATGGGCATATAAATTAGTTTGGGCGACAATGTTCCCCAATACATCATCGCCCAGAAATACTTCCAGAAACTGCTGGGGGCTAAAACCTGCCACATCTATATTTATGCCAGCATTTGCTGTGAAGGGTGGGATATCTGGCCTCTGGAGATGAGGTGTTACCCACTCTTCAGCAGCAATGGCAGCAACACGCCTCCTTCTGGCAGGGGGGCTAGCAGGGGGGCTGGTAGGGGGTCTAGCAGCCACAGATACATCTAGTGATGTATCTGAGCATATGGCAGGGTCAAAATTGGGGTCTGAGTCAAACATAGAGGCATCTGACTCTGATGCAAGGATGGCATACGCCTCCTCAGCACTATATATTTTCTGTGACATTTTTGTATCTGTCACAGAAAAAAATGTACAATTTTTTTTTAAATTAAATGAATTAACTAAATTAACTAGCAAAAAAGTACAGCTATGCTACTGCCAGTGATTTATAGCAATCACTGGCAAGCTAGGGGTTAATGGCTCTGAAAATTAAATTAAATTAACTAAATGGCTCTGAAAAGAGCCTTTGGGTTTTTTTAAAAAATACAACAACAAAAAATTAACCCCTAAAAAAATGCACAGACAGCAAAAAAAAGTGCAGCTATGCTAATGCCAGTGATTTATAGTGATCACTGGCAAGCTAGGGGATAATGACTCTGGAAATTAAAATAAATTAGCTAAATGGCTCTGAAAAGAGCCTTTGGGTTTTTAAAAAAATACAACAACAAAAATTAACCCCTAAAAAAATGCACTGACAGCAAAAAAAAAGTGCAGCTATGCTAATGCCAGTGATTTATAGTGATCACTGGCAAGCTAGGGGTTAATGGCTCTGAAAAGAGCCTTTGGTTCTATATTTTTTAACAAATAAAAGAATTAAATCTCTCTCTGCAAAAAAACAGGTCTCTCTCTCTCTCCAACAAAATCGCAAGTGAGGAGAGGGAGGGAGATCCACACTGATCAGTGTCAATATTTACAAATGGGGTATTTTATTTATTTTTTATTTTTTTGGGTGGGAGGCTCAGATTGGGTGACCCTAGCTTGCCCCTATGATGAGGCAGGCTAGGGACACCCCCAGAGGCCCCATGATTCACTGGGCATCGCCATCTTGGATGCCTAGGGGAGGGGGGGCTATTTAGGGCTTTTTTTATTATTTTACTTTTTTTTTTTACTTTTTTTTTTTTATTTTATAACTAACTAAGTGCCTCGACCCACCGAGGCACTTAGCACACAAGCAGAGCATCGGAAGAGTGTCTGATCGCTTCCGATGCTCTGAAACACTGCTGGGCTCCACATGGAGCGAAACCGGAAGTGATCACTCGTGGGGGAGTGATCAATCCGGTCCCGGCACTCAGGAACAGTATTGCAGGATGCCTAGACATCAAGGCAAGCCTGCAATACTGTTAGAGCAGCTGGAAGCGATTTCGATCGCTTCCAGTGCTCTGTTTAACTGACGACGTATGCCATACGTCCTCGGTCGTTAAGTGCTTTTTTTTTGAGGATGTATGGCATACGTCGTCGGTCGTTAAGGGGTTAAAGGAACCTTCATTCGCCGTCTAGTCGTCGGAAGAAGAGGATGGATCCGCGCCGGAGGTCTTCAAGATGGAGCCGTTCATCATCGGATGGAAGAACATAGAAGATGCGGCTTGGATGAAGATTTTGCCGGTCCGGATCGACTCTTCTGCCCAGATAGGATGAAGACTTCTGCCCGAAGATGGAATTCTTTAGCCGCCGCTTGGATCAAGACTTCAGCCGGAGGATGGACGTCACTCTTCAGCCCCCCGCTTGGGCTTGGATGAAGACTTTGGACCCTCTTCTGGACCGATCGGGACCCGGTGTGGTGAAGACACGGTAGGGAGATCTTCAGGGGCTTAGTGTTAGGTTTATTTAAGGGGGGTTTGGGTTATATTAGGGGTATGTGGGTGGTGGGTTGTAATGTTGGGGGGGGGGGTATTGTATGTTTTTTTTTTACAGGCAAAAGAGCTGAATTCTTTGGGGCATGCCCCGCAAAGGGCCCTTCTCAGGGCTGGTAAGGTAAAAGAGCTTTTCTATTTTAATTTTAGAATAGGGTAGGGCATTTTTTATTTTGGGGGTCTTTGTTATTTTATTAGGGGGCTTAGAGTAGGTGTAATTAGTTTAAAATTGTTGTAATATTTTTCTAATGTTTGTAAATATTTTTTAATTTTTTCTAACTTAGTTCTTTTTTATTTTTTGTACTTTAGTTAGTTAATTTAATTGTATTTATTTGTAGGTATTGTATGTAATTAATTTATTGATAGTGTAGTGTTAGGTTTAATTGTAGATAATTGTAGGTATTTTATTTAATTAATTTATTGATAGTGTAGTGTTAGGTTTAATTGTAACTTAGGTTAGGATTTATTTTATAGGTAATTTTGTAATTATTTTAACTAGGTAACTATTAAATAGTTATTAACTATTTAATAGCTATTGTACCTGGTTAAAATAAATACAAAGTTGCCTGTAAAATAAATATTAATCCTAAAATAGCTACAATATAATTATAATTTATCAGGTAAGTATTTAGCTTTAAATAGGAATAATTTATTAATTAAGAGTTAATTTATTTTGTTAAATTTAAATTATATTTAACTTAGGGGGGTGTTAGTGTTAGGGTTAGACTTAGCTTTAGGGGTTAATACATTTATTAGAGTAGCGGTGAGGTCCGGTCCGCGTCCATAAGCACAGCTGGTATTGAGAGTTGCAGTGGTGGTAAATTATGCTCTACGCTCCCTTTTTGGAGCCTAACGCACTGAAAACGCAGCCATTCTGTGAGCTCTAAATACCAGCGGTATTTAAAAGGTGTGGGAGAAAAAAGCATGCGTTAGCTACGCGGGTCGTTACCGACAAAACTCTAAATCTAGCCGTAAGCTAGCTACAAAATAACTAATAGTTATATTGTAGCTATCTTAGGTTTTATTTTTATTTCACAGGTAAGTTTGTATTTACTTTAACTAGGTAGACTAGTTAGTAAATAGTTATTTAACTATTTACTAACTACCTAGTTAAAATAAATACAAATTTACCTGTAAAATAAAACCTAACCTTCCTTACACTAAAACGTAACATTACAATCAAATCAAATAAATTAAATTAATCAAATACAATTATCTAAATTAAAAGAAAAACCCACTAAATTACACAAAATAAAAAACAAAATTATAAATAAAAAGAATTACTCCTAATCTAAAGCCCTATCAAAATAAAAAAGCCCCCCAAAATAATAAAACCCCTAGCCTACACTAAACTGCCAATAGCTCTTAAAAGGGCCTTTTGCGGGTGATTGACCCAAAGATAACAGCTCTTTTACCTGGCAATAAAATTACAACCCTCCCAAATAAAACTCTATCTAAATAAACCTAAGCTAACCATTGCCCTGAAAAGGGCATTTGGATGGGCATTGCCCTTAAAAGGGCATTTAGCTCTTTTACGGTGCCCAAACCCTAAGCTAAAAATAAAACCCACCCAATAAAACAAAAAAACCTAACACTAACCCCCAACGATCCACTTACAGTTTTCGAAGATCGTACATCCATCCTCATCTAAGTGGGCAGAAGTATTCATCTAAGCGGGCAGAAGCCCTCATCAAAGCTGGCAGAAGTCTTCATCCAAGCTGGCAGAAGTGTTCATCCAAGCGGGCAGAAGTCTTCATCCTGACGGCATCTTCTATCTTCATCCATCCGGCGTGGAGTGGGTTCATCTTTAAGATATCTGGCGCGGAGCATCCTCTTCTTCCGATCGTCAATGGAAAATTAAGTTCCCTTTAAGTGACATCATCAAAGATGGCGTCCCTTACATTCCGATTGATTGATAGAATTCTATCAGACAATAGGAATTAAAGAGGAAACAATCCTACTGGCTGATCCAATCAGTCAATAGGATTGAGCTTTAATCCTATTGGCTGATCCCATCAGCCAATAGGATTGAGCTTGCATTCTATTGGCTATTCCAATCAGTCAATAGAATGCAAGCTCAGTCCTATTGGCTGATCCAAACAGCCAATAGGATTTTTTCCCCTTTAATTCCTATTGGCTGATAGAATTCTAAGGGACGCGATCTTGAATGAAGTCACTTAAAGGGAACTTCATTTTCCAGCGACAATTGGAAGAAGAGGATGCTCCGCGCCGGATGTCTTGAAGATCGACCCGTTCCACGCCGGATGGATGAAGATGGAAGATGACGTGTGGATGAAGACTTCTGCCCGCTTGGATGTTAGGTTTTAGTGTCCGGCAGGTAAGGTTTTATTTTACAGGTAAATTTGTATTTATTTTAACTAGGTAGTTAGTTAATAGTTAATAACTATTTACTAACTAGTCTACCTAGTTAAAATAAATACAAACTTACCTGTGAAATAAAAATTAAACCTAAAATAGCTACAATATAACTATTAGTTATTTTGTAGCTAGCTTAGGTTTTTTTACAGGTAAGTACTGTGTGTATTTAGTTTTAAATAGGTATTATTTAGTTAATAATTGTAAGATTTATTTAGCTTTATTTTAATTATATTTAAGTTAGAGGGTGTTAGGGTAAGGGTTAGACTTATGCGTAGGGTTACGTTAGGGTTATGGTTAGGTTTAGGGGTTAATATATTTATGTAGTGTTAGTGATGTGGGAGGCCAGAGGTTTAGGGTTTTTTAACTTTAGTATAGTGACTGCGACATTAGGGACAGCAGATTAGGGGTTAATAAGTGTAGGTAGGTGGCGGTGATGTTAGGGGCGGCAGATTAGGGGTTAATAACTGTAATGTAGGTGGCAGCGATGTTAGGGGCAGCAGATTAGGGCTGTTTAGACGTGGTTTTTATGTTCGGGTGTTAGGTTTAAACATAACTTTATCTTTCCCCATAGACATCAATGGGGCTGCGTTACAGAGCTTTTGTTTCCGTGATCGCAGGTGTTAGGCTTCTTTTTAGCCTGCTCTCCCCATTGATGTCTATGGGAAAATCATGCACGAGCACGTCAAAGCAGCGCTTTTATTTTGGTGCGGCATGAAGCTCAACGCCACCATATCACCCATACAAGCCTGCTTTTTGTAAACCTGTAATAGCTTAAAATATTCATCAAATAGTATAATAGGTCATTTAGGCCACTATTGTACATTAACTAAAATTTAAGAAACCTGGAACAAAAGCATATGTGTTTCTATAGAAATAAACCAAATTGTAAATTATTTTTGTTATAGTGCTTATTATAGATTTTTTATAGAGTACACACAATAATAGTGTTAAAAACCAAGACTTGATAACTCCAAAATGCATGTTATTTAAGTTATGAGTCATTCAGTTTCCAGCTCCAGGGAATTAATATCTGTATAACTGTAAAACGTTAAATGCAGAGGTGAGATATATTTTTGTCAGGTTTTAATATTCGGTTTTACATCCACTTTTTTGCCTTAATATACATTTGTTCTTACTAGTTATAAAATGGATTCTGATTCTAGGTACTAATGTACTTTGATCATCAAAGTCATGACAGACATATTTCTCTAGCAATTATTTTATTTTATGAACAGCTTAAATATAATACATTCCCATAATATTATAGTGATAACAGCAATTGAATTTAAAAGTGTAGCATTTGTTTTTTTAACATTGATATATTTAGCTATTTTTTGCATGTGTAATATTTCACAAAGAATTAACTTTCTATGGAACCTGAGAAAAGCAGAAAGTGCAAAAATAAAATAAAAAATAAGCATGATAGCGATAGAGGAACAAGACATATGGTAAAGAAGAAGATATGTAGTGCTTGATTTATCAATGTGCGGGCGGACATGATTCGCTATAGCTGTTGGCATTTATCATTGCACAAGCATTCCTTTTGAAATGCTTGTTCAATGCCACCCCTGCAGTTTTGCCGCCAATCGGCCGCTAGCAGGGGGTGTCAATCATCCCGATCGTATTGCTGTCCACCGCCTCACAGGTTGCGGACAAGTTAAGGAGCAGCGGTCTTAAGATCGCTGCTTCTTAACTTATGTTTCCGGCAAGCCTGAAAGCTCACACGGAAATATCTGCATTCTCAGGTACATAAATCAACCCCTATGAAACACAAGTAATCCAGTATCATTTTAGATTTTAAAATTATTTTAAAGTTAAAGAACTGGTGCGCTTACTGTTTTGCACAAGCGATATTGTGTTTATCGTGGCACACCGGAGGGAGTGCTTAAATTATAAGTTGAAAGTGAATGCAAACGCGTGAGAGCAATAATGATTTACAATAGAATGATTACCCAACCTTAGAGCTCTGGTTAACTGTTACTTGAAACAAAAACGTGTCACAAAACACATTAAAATTACAGTGAAAAGTACAGTTACACTCATAATATTATCTGACAAAAATTATAAAGAAATATCATTAATAGTTATAAGGGCTCAAAGATATGAGGTTTCATGTGTAAAAAAAAAAAAAAAAAGTGAAGGGCTGTATCATAGAGATACATACATACATACATATGTCTAAATATGTATATGTCTTTGGGGTCAATTTATAAAAGTGCAAGCGGACATGATACGATGTAGCGTATCATGTCCACCGCACATCATGTCTGCCGCGTATCATGTCCACCACATACGCTGTCGGCATTTATCATTACACAAGCAGTTCTTGTGAACTGCTTGTGCAATGCTGCCCCCTGAAGATTTGCGGCCAATCAGGGGGTGTCAATTAGCCTGATCATATAGGATCGGACAGATTAATGTCCGCAGTCTCAGAGCAGGCGGAAAAGTTATGGAGCAGTGGTCTTGAGATCGCTGCTTCATAATTACTGTTAACGGCGAGCCGGAAATTTAAACCCATAAATACTGTAAAACATTTTTTGTGTGTATATATATATATATATATATATATATATATATATAGCATTGGAGTCATTTGAAGCTAAGTAGATGAAAACATGTAAAAGCATATTTCTGCAATATTCATATTTCATTAAGTGTTATACTGTTTATTTATGGTAAATATTTGACATTTAAATGTTCTGCACATAGCAATGTTCTATGTATTTCTAAATATATATATATATATATATATATATATATATATATATATATATATATATAAAAAACACACAGAAAACCTGGCACTCGCCAGCAGATTCACAGTAATGTTTAAAAGCAAAACTGGGGAAGTCAGTTACATTTGGCACCAAAGGATCAAGCTCAGGACCACAACAATGTCTCCCCCTTCCTGGGACCCTAAACCAGCACACACAATGCATACTTCCAAACAAACCAACTGGGAACCTCCCAGGGTGACACAGGCTTTTGTAACCTCCCCTATGTAAATAAAAAACACAGGAATGGACCACACTCACAGACTATATATAATCATCTGTATATGTAGATATAAATATATATCTGTGTAAAAAACATCAGATTTAATGGAAATATGTATTTATGAATAAATATAACATATTTTGCTATTTGAAGAATATTGAAATGGGAAATATTCATATTTCATGTCGGGTTAGTGCACTTGAGAAAACGTAATCGGGTTTATGTGCAAGTAGGATGTTAAATGTTTTTTTCCTTTTTTTTTTTTGATCCATTGACTTCTATGGGGCAATATGTTAACGCAATTGCGATATTCAAAGTTCGGCTTTTTGTGAGTGTCAGGTTAGCTCTCAAGCAAAACATTTTTACTTTTAAGATGTAATACTAAATTACTAATGCTACCCGATGCGAGAAAAAATCTTACTTCTAGCGGAGTTAACACACGAGTGTTACACGATAATTAGTGCTACACTCATAATCTAGCCCTCAGTTAAAGGCCACTCAATGCAGTAGAATTGCATAATTAACAAGTATATAATAAAAAGACAATGATTTAACACCTACTCTGAATTTCAAATAAGCAGTAGATTTTTTTTTAACAATTTTTTTTCTATCATTTTTCAGCCCCCTGTATCATGTGACAGACATCAGCCAATCACGGACTATTATAAGTATACCCTTTGACAGGGCCACCACTAGAAATGTTGGGGACCCTGACTTGACCATTAATCAGGGCACCCCCCTTGACATGTGCAATTTTTGACCAAGTAACTAAAACGTATATGCACTTTATTCTTAAGTGTCTATTTAAACTTGGAAATGTTGTAAAGGTAGTAACATACACAACACAAACACAGACACACTCATACACTGAAACACACACTCACACATAAGGATTCACATATAGACACTCTAGCAGACACGAAAAGAAACACACAAACACACCCACACAGACACTCAGAACTTGATTACATTGACCTGACAAGTAGACTACAGTTTTGTAAAAAAAGGAGATTTAGAAAACAAAATATGGAGTTCTGATTATCTTTTTGTAAAGGAAGATGCCAACTAAATGATGACAACAGCATGCAGTGGCTGAAAGGAAGGGCCCTTAACTGCCTAAACAATAATTTAAAGGTTAAATGGTGGATTGGTGACTTCCGTAAAGGTCTCATTAGTCTCAAAGTCAGTAGAAAGATGTGAATAATCAGTAGTAAGGTCAAAATGTCCTAAAAAGGAACAGACAATGGACACACACACACAAACTCAAACTTGCACATACATCCAAGGAAACACCGACATAGACAGCCTCAGAAAACACACAAAGACATACAAACACACACACAGAGACAACCACATAAAACACAGAAAAGACATGGATACACACACCCTTACTGAGACATCCACAGAAAACACACAAAGACATACACACACCCGCACAGAAACACCCACAGAAAACACAAACCCTCACTGAGACATCAAAAGAAAACACGCAAAGACATACACACACCTCACAGAGACACCCACAGAAAACACACACCCTCACAGAGAAATCCACAGAAAACACAGACATACATACATATACACACACACACCCTCACAGAGACATCCACAGAAAACACAGACATACACATCCACCCTCACAGAGGCATCCAGAGAAAATACACAAAGGCAAACATACACACACCCTCACAGAGACACCCATAGAAAAAGCTCAAAGACATACACACCCACCCTCACAGAGAGACCCACAGAAAAAAAATACATACACACTCATAGAGACACAAAACAAAGCACAAAGAAATAAACACAGACACCCACAGAAACACTCACAGGAGGAAACATTTATGCAACTTGCATCCCCTAAATCAACAGTGTGTGACATGCATGATAAAAAATTGCAGAAATTAAGAGACCACTTTTTAAAGAATCATATTTGTAAATGTGTAAACAAAAATAATTCTGTGAATTCAAAATTTTACATTAATGATCTGGGTAGATGGTTAGATGAAGAAAAGTACTTTTAAAAGGTTGTTTGTTTTGTTCCCCATTTTCCCCAACCAAGAGCACCACTTCAAATATAGTGTACAAATGTTCCCATCTGTCAGCTGTATAAATAAATAAATAAAAAAAATGCATATCTGCCAAAAGGGCACCTACCATTTGTGTATTGAGGAGGAAACATTTCTGCATGATTTTAAATATAGAATTTCTACAGCATTGTCAAATAATCATAATTACACTGCTGCTAAAAAAAATGTTATTATGGACCCCTGGCCCCACCATACAACTACTACCACGCTGAAGTTACAATCCGAAATTGCACAAAGAAATAAAAAACATTTGCTAAGTAAGTCCTACCTCCTCTGCAAAAAGTTATCTGCAGTTTGACTCAGGCACACGCTGAACAAACTTAAGTACCAAGTCTGTCTCACACTGTGCATAGTGGTTTAGTACACATTCATAAATCCTCTCAAATGCTAATACTTTACTCCTTGTAATAACATTTCCCATGCTCAATTAGCACTCTGCTGTAGTACCCACTGGTGGCTGCCAAAATTGCCCATTGAGCCCCTGACAGGAGTTCACCCCTGTGAGGTAGTGGGTGATGGTAGTGCGCTTAGTGTAGGGTATCAAACACCTTAACTTAATAACAGATCCTTCAGACTGTTATAGTGAAACGTTAGACAAGTGCAAGAGAGGAAGTAAGGGCGCTAAAAAAGCTAAAAATACCACTTAAAAGCTGACAGATAATTGTATAATAACCAGGGACTTAGATAGAATATATGTATATTTAATATACCTTAAAAAATGACAAAAACATAAACTTTAAAAAAGGACATCTCCCTAAAATTGCCAATACATTCGCATAATAAAACAACAATCCAACATGAAAATATCAAATATATTAGATTAGAGACCATAATTCAATATAGCCGTGGATACTATGTTTTACGTTAGTGTTCATTCCTTAGGACATTGCCGTTTGCATGATACAGTATCTATATCTAGTATCAGATGTCAGATATACAGTTTTCTTGATAGCTGGTCTATGTTATATTTGCAGGTTAAAAAGTCTGTACTTTATCTGTGGTTTTGCAGATTAAAAACGTCTATACCTTATCTCAAATACTTGGCAACAACTTTACCAGTAGCCGGCCTCTCTCAGGCAAGCTTCGTGTGTGTTCCTCGAGAACTCAGCGTCTGACGTCACAGTTTCCGGCTCGGGGGCTCGCCTCTATCCAGCCAACCAGAACCTCCATGGGTCCCTGTCTGTTATTCTGCTGCTGTCCGGTCCGGTTCGTAGTAGTCAGGTTATAGTTGGAGATTGCTCTTAGTGCTGTGCACGCAACCTCTATTAAGCTGCTTTGTCTCCCTCTGTGATTTTGTGCTTCTGTCAGGTAATTCCTCCTTTCCTCTCTCTCCTGTAAAGGAGGAATTACCTGACAGTATAACAGTTTTATACTGGATTTTTATATCAGTATCTCTGCATCTTATTCTTTATAGTAGTGTCTATTACATGCAGCTATTTTGAAAATTAGTGTATACTGTCCTTTTAACTAGGAATATATATATATATATATATATATATATATACTTAAAGGGACAGTCTACACCAGAATCTTTATTGTTTTAAAAGATAGATAATCCCTTTATTACCCATTTCCCAGTTTTGGATAACTAACACATTTATAATAATATACTTTTAACCTCTGTGATTATCTTGTATCTAAGCCTCTGCAAACTGCCCCTTTTTTCAGTTCTTTTGACAGACTTGCAGTCTAGCCAATCAGTGCCTGCTCCCAGATAACTTCTTGTGCACGAGCACAGTGTTATCTATATGAAATACGTGAACTAACACCCTCTAGTGGTGAAAAATTGTTAAAATGCAATCTGAAATAGGTGGGCTTCAAGGTCTAAGAAATTAGCATATAAACCTCCTAGGTTAAGCTTTCAACTAAGAATACCAAGAGAACAAAGCAAATTGGTGATAAAAGTAAATTGGAAAATTGTTTAAAATTACGTGCTCTATCTGAATCATGAAAGTTTATTTTGGCCTAGACTGTCCCTTTAAAACATATTCTGCTATGTACAGAACATAAAATTGTAAAATAGATATATTATCACACCTCAAATGTACTAGCGGAAGGAGACCTGAAATTCATATATAATATAAGAAGGTAATTAAATACACACCAGAAATAGTTTAGAATAAAAGGTATGTTTGTATGCAGGGAAAACTGGAAAAGATTTATAGGAGAAATGACTTCCATGTTTCCTCTGCAATTTAGGGGACATCCTAAAACATTTAATGTGAAAATGGCTTAATGTGGCTTAATGAGTAAAAAAGTGGCCAAATGTTAATCAATTGCTGCATAATTTTGTACAACCCAAGATTTCCACTATCCAAGCCTATCCTAGAAGTTTCATGGTATTTGGTTTTCCACAAGGCAAATGAGTGACATTAAACTTGTTTTTTGGGGAGCTTAATGTGGCTTAACGTACAAAATTGAACTTAGATGTTAACCAATTTCCCCCAAACTTCCCACAATACATTAATCTATCGATTCAAACATATCCTGAACACTTCAGGACATTTGAAAAAACATACCAAAAGTTAATCACATTTAACTATTTTTTTACAATCCTAAAACATTTAATGTGAGCAGCTTATTGTAAAAAGAGCTTAATGTACCAAAATTCACCTAAACATCGATCAATTGCCTTGAAACTTGGCACAAACTCAGTTTGTCACTTTCCAAACCGATCCTAGAAGTTTCATGGTATTTGGTTTCCCACAAGGCAAATGAGTGACATTAAGCTTGTTTTTTGGGGAGCTTAATGTGGCTTAACGTACAAAATTGAACTTAGATCTTAACCAATTTCCCCCAAACTTCTCACAATACATTAATCTATCTATTCAAACATATTCTAAAAATTTCAGGAAATGTGATAAAACATAACAAAAGTTATTCACATTTAACAATTTTTTTACAATCCTAAAACATTTAGGGGCCTAGTTATCAACGTGTCTACTTTTCCTGCCTTCGCCGGCCTAAGCTCGCCTCACATCGCCGCCACGGACCTGCCAAAATTCGCCTAAGTTATCAAAAAAGCTGTCAAAAAGCCACGCACCAAGTACGGGGCGATGAACAGCGGACTGTGAGAGTTATCACTCATCCGATCTCGCTGCTCTTCGGCTTTTTGACAGCTTTCTTGCTAGCCTGTCACTAAGCACTCACACTAACTACACTGTTCTACCCCCTATACCGGCGCCCCCGGAGCCCCCCGCAACTAAATAAAGTTACTAACCCCTAAACCGCCACTCCTAGACCCCGCCGCAACTCTTATAAATGTATTAACCCCTAAACCACCGCTCCCGGACACCGCTGCCATCTACATTATACCTAGTAACCCC
Organism: Bombina bombina; assembly: GCF_027579735.1. Classification (NCBI taxonomy): domain Eukaryota; kingdom Metazoa; phylum Chordata; class Amphibia; order Anura; family Bombinatoridae; genus Bombina; species Bombina bombina. Next base: position 692,797,851 of record NC_069500.1, read on the forward strand.
TATCCTGCCCCCGTATACCGTTGCCCTCTATAATAAAGTTATTAACCCCTATTCTGCTGATCCCGCACCTCGCCGCAAATAAATAAATAATTTAACCCCTAAACCGCCGCTCCCTGAACCCGCCGCAACCTATATTAAATTTATTAACCCCTATCCTGCCCCCCCTACACCGTCGCCACCTATAATAAATTTATTAACCCCTATCCTGCCCCCCCTACACCGTCGCCACCTATATTAAATTTATTAACCCCTATCCTGCCCCCCTACACCGTCGCCACCTATAATAAATTTATTAACCCCTATCCTGCCCCCCCTACACCGTCGCCACCTATAATAAATTTATTAACCCCTATCCTGCCCCCCACTACACTGCCGCCACAATAAAATTATTAACCCCTAAACCTAAGTCTAACACTAACCCTAACACCCCCCTAACTTAAATATTAATTAAATAAATCTAAATAATATTTCTCTTGTTAACTAAGTTAATCCTATTTAAAACTAAATACTTACCAGTAAAATAAACCCTAATATAGCTACAATATAAATAATAATTATATTGTAGCTATCTTATGATTTATTTTTATTTTACAGGTAACTTTGTATTTATTTTAGCTAGTTAGAATAGTTATTAAATAATTATTAACTATTTAATAACTACCTAGCTAAAAGAAATACAAAATTACCTGTAAAATAAATCCTAACCTAAGTTACAATTAAACCTAACATTACACTATCATTACATTAATTAAATATATTAACTACAAATAACTACAATTAAATACAATTACATAAACTAACTAAAGTACAAAAAATAAAAAAAGCTAAGTTACAAAAAATAAAAAAAATAAGTTACAAACATTTTAAAAATATTACAACAATTTTAAGCTACTTACACCTAATAAAATAACAAACCCCCCCAAGATAAAAAAATGCCCTACCCTATTCTAAATTAAAAAAGTTCAAAGCTCTGTTACCTTACCAGCCCTTAAAAGGACCTTTTGTGGGGCATGCCCCAAAGAATTCAGCTCTTTTGCCTGTAAAAGAAAAATACAACCCCCCCAACATTAAAACCCACCACCCACATACCCCTAATCTAACCCAAACCCCCCTTAAAATAACCTAACACTAATCCCCTGAAGATCATCCTACCTTGAGTCGTCTTCACTCAGCCGAGCAGCGATGGAACCGAAGTGGACATCCGGAGCGGAAGAAGTTATCCTCCAAGCGGCGCTGAAGAAATCTTCCATCCAATGAAGTGATCCTCCAAGCGGCGCTGAAGAAGTCTTCGATCCGGGCGATGTCATCTTCCAAGAGGCGCTGAAGAAGTCTTCTATCCGGGCGATGTCATCTTCCAAGCCGGGTCTTCAATCTTCATCCTGCCGACGCGGAACATCCTTCTTTACCGACGGACTACCGACGAATGAAGGCTCCTTTAAGGGACGTCATCCAAGATGGCGTCCCTTCAATTCCGATTGGCTGATAGGATTCTATCAGCCAATCGGAATTAAGGTAGGAAAAATCTGATTGGCTCATGGAATCAGCCAATCAGATTGAGCTTGCATTCTATTGGCTGATCTGAACAGCCAATAGAATGCGAGCTCAATCTGATTGGCTGATTGGATCAGCCAATCGGATTGAACTTGAATCTGATTGGCTGATTCAATCAGCCAATCAGATTTTTCCTACCTTAATTCAAATTGGCTGATAGAAACGTAGCGTCAGATGGCAAGAGTCCACAGGTTCCTGGAGTCAAATACTGAATTTTCAGGTTTATCCAAAAGTGGACTATAAATGAATAGAGACCCAAATGACAAAAGTATCCAGTGTATAATTGAAAAAAATGTAGTAACTTACTCCATAAATAAGGAGATTCCAGCTCAGCACAGCAAAACAAGATCTTGACAATCTTTCAACAAAGGATAAAAGGTTTTATTTGCTCAGAAAATAAAAAATAGCTGTTTTAGAATTATTCTGGTATAGAAAATCGAATTCCTGTTCAGATATAATCTCTCTATCAAGGGCTTGAGTAAGAACCTTATGTAATTCTTCACAAAATACTTTTTTTGGTGACCTATCGAGAATTTTGTAGGTATTAACATCAGATAATATATTGTTGGCCTCCTGTAAATAAAATTCTCTGTCCATTATTACCACTCCCCCGCCCTTGTCAGCCTCTTTGATCACTATGTCTTCTCTTTTATTCAGATTTTTTAAAGTTTCAGATTCAGATTTAGTTAAATTATGAAACTCAGGTTGTTGTTTTATATTTTCTATATCCTTAAGGATTAATTTACCAAAAACATCTATGCTAGATCTCTTACAATGACTAGGATAATAGTTAGATGGATTTTTAAATTTGGATCTGGGTTCTGGTGGAATATAGCTAATAGTATCTTTTTTGGCAAAAAAGCGTTTAATGGTAAGATTTCTAATAAATTTTTGTGCATCCACAAATAGCTGAAATGTATTGACTCCTTGTGTTGGTATGAACTTGAGACCTTTCATTAATACCTTCTGCTCCTGTTCTGTAATTACTTTAGTGGATATATTATATATATACCTATTCCATCTGTCTCCTCCTTCTGTGTCTTTCTTCTACCTCCTCTCCCTCCCCTGTATGATCGGGTGTTCTCTCTCTTTTCCTTTGGTTTGAGCTTTCTGATTGATTTACATTGTGATGCATCTGTGTGTCTGTCCTCAATGGTGAGTATCTGTTTGGATGAGTCCAATTCTGATGAATATGAGTGTGTGAGGATCCTGTTTTGTTCCTGTCTCGATTGTAATGGTTTGGAAAAGGGCGATAGGGTCTATAAAGTTGTGGATGCACAAAAATTTATTAGAAATCTTACCATTAAACGCTTTTTTGCCAAAAAAGATACTATTAGCTATATTCCACCAGAACCCAGATCCAAATTTAAAAATCCATCTAACTTTTATCCTAGTCATTGTAAGGGATCTAGCATAGATGTTTTTGGTAAGTTAATCCTTAAGGATATAGAAAATATAAAACAACAACCTGAGTTTCATAATTTAACTAAATATGAATCTGAAACTTTAAAAAATCTGAATAAAAGAGAAGACATAGTGATCAAAGAGGCTGACAAGGGCGGGGGAGTGGTAATAATGGACAGAGAATTTTATTTACAGGAGGCCAACAATATATTATCTGATGTTAATACCTACAAAATTCTCGATAGGTCACCAAAAAAAGTATTTTGTGAAGAATTACATAAGGTTCTTACTCAAGCCCTTGATAGAGAGATTATATCTGAACAGGAATTCGATTTTCTATACCAGAATAATTCTAAAACAGCTATTTTTTATTTTCTGAGCAAATAAAACCTTTTATCCTTTGTTGAAAGATTGTCAAGATCTTGTTTTGCTGTGCAGAGCTGGAATCTCCTTATTTATGGAGTAAGTTACTACATTTTTTTCAATTATACACTGGATACTTTTGTCATTTGGGTCTCTATTCATTTATAGTCCACTTTTGGATAAACGTGAAAATTCAGTATTTGACTCCAGGAACCTGTGGACTCTTGCCATCTGATGCTACTTTTCCTTTTAGCTGTAAAGATTCATCTTATGGAGTGAGTATACTGCACCCATATTAATTGGCTTCAATATATGCATCAAGCCTTTTTTCTCTTCACTTACTAGAGAAAATCACTCAATAGACCAGCGCCATCTACTACTACTATCTATCTATACACAGTCACAAGGGAGAGACTGCAAGAAGGCTGCGGTCTGACCTAAAGGAGAGTATCAGTTCATTTGTACAGAATATTGTGTGTGTTTTTTTCCATCTTGCACCTCTGTATATTGTTTTCCTTTTTGTCCCTTAAAGGAGCCTTCATTCGTCGGTAGTCCGTTGGTAAAGAAGGATGTTCCGCTTCGGCGGGATGAAGATTGAAGACCCGGCTTGGAAGATGACATCGCCCGGATAGAAGACTTCTTCAGCGCCTCTTGGAAGATGACATCGCCCGGATAGAAGACTTCTTCAGCGCCGCTTGGAGGATCACTTCATCGGATGGAAGATTTCTTCAGCGCCGCTTGGAGGATAACTTCTTCCGCTCCGGATGTCCACTTCGGTTCCATCGCTGCTCAGCTGAGTGAAGACGACTCAAGGTAGGATGATCTTCAGGGGATTAGTGTTAGGTTATTTTAAGGGGGGTTTGGGTTAGATTAGGGGTATGTGGGTGGTGGGTTTTAATGTTGGGGGTGGTTGTATTTTTCTTTTACAGGCAAAAGAGCTGAATTCTTTGGGGCATGCCCCACAAAAGGTCCTTTTAAGGGCTGGTAAGGTAAAAGAGCTTTGAACTTTTTTAATTTAGAATAGGGTAGGGCATTTTTTTATTTTGGGGGGGTTGTTATTTTATTAGGGGGCTTAGATTAGGTGTAAGAAGCTTAAAATTGTTATAATATTTTTAAAATGTCGTCAACTTATTTGTTTTATTTTTTGTAACTTAGCTTTTTTTATTTTTTGTACTTTAGTTAGTTTATGTAATTGTATTTAATTGTAGTTATTTGTAGTTAATTTATTTAATTAATGTAATGATAGTGTAGTGTTAGGTTTAATTGTAACTTAGGTTAGGATTTATTTTACAGGTAATTTTGTATTTCTTTTAGCTAGGTAGTTATTAAATAGTTAATAACTATTTAATAACTATTCTAACTAGCTAAAATAAATACAAAGTTACCTGTAAAATAAATATAAATCCTAAGATAGCTACAATGTAATTAATTATATTGTAGCTATCTTAGGGTTTATTTTACAGGTAAGTATTTAGTTTTAAATAGGAATAATTTATTAAAGTATAGTGTAGTGTTAGGTGTAATTGTAACTTAGGTTAGTTTTTATTTTACAGGTTAATTTCTCTTTATTTTAGCTAGGTAAGCTATTAAAAAGTTAATAACTATTTAATAGCTATTGTACCTAGTTAAAATAAATTGAAAGTTACCTGTAAAATAAAAATAAATCCTAAGATTAATTATTATCCTAAGATAAATTATTATTTATATTGTAGCTATATTAGGGTTTATTTTAAAGGTAAGTATTTAGTTTTAAATAGGATTAATTTAGTTCATAATAGAAATATTATTTAGATTTATTTAATTAATATTTAGGGTTAGTGTTAGACTTAGGTTTAGGGGTTAATAAATTTATTACAGTGGCGGGGTGTAGTGGGGGGCAGGATAGGGGTTAATAAATGTATTATAGGTGGCGACGGTGTAGGGGGGCAGATTAGGGGTTAATAAATTTAATATAGGTTGTGGCAGGGTCCGGGAGCGGCGGTTTAGCGGTTAAACTATTTATCTAGTTGCTGCGAGGTGCGGGATCGGCAGGATAGGGGTTAATAACTTTATTATAGAGGGCGGCGGTATAGGGGGGGCAGGATAGGGGTTAGTAGGTATAATGTAGGTGGCGGTGGGCTCCGGGAGCGGCAGTTTAGGGGTTAAGACATTTATTATAGTTGCGGTGGGCTCCGGGAGCGGCGGTTTAGGGGTTAATATGTATAGAGTAGCTTGTGGTGGGCTCCAGGAGCGGCGGTTTAGGGGTTAAACACTTTATTTAATTGCGGCGGTGTAGGGGGGGACAGATTAGTGGTGTTTAAACTCGGGGTACATGTTAGGGTGTTAGGTGTAGACATCTCCTTTGGAATAAATGGGATGTCTGTCAGCAGCGAACTTGTACTTTCGCTATAGTCAGACTCCCATTGATTCCTATGGGATCCACCACCTCCAGGGTGGCGGTTTGAAAAACAGGTACGCTGGGCCGTAAAAGTGCCGAGCGTACCTGCTAGTTTTTTGATAACTAGCAAAAGTAGTCAGATTGTGTGCGGAACATCTGGAGTGACATAAGAATCGATCTGTGTCGGACTGAGTCCGGCGGATCGAAGTTTACGTCACAAAATTCTACTTTTGCCGGGATCTAGCCTTTGATAACTAAGGCGAATCAGCCTCGCCACAAATATGCTGCGGAATTCCAGCGTATTTGAGGTTGACGGCTTGATAACTAGGCCCCCATATGTGAGCAGCTTAATGTAAAAAGAGCTTAATGCACCAAAATTCACCACAACTTCAATCAATTGCCTTGAAACTTGGCACAAACTCAGTTTTTCACTTTCCAAACATATCCTAGAAGTTTCATGGATTTTGGTGTCCCACAAGGCAAATAAATGACATTAAGCTTGTTTTTTGGGGAGCTTAATGTGGCTTAATGAGTAAAAAAGTGGCCAAATGTTAATCAATTGCTGCATAATTTTGAAAAAGATTTCCACTATCCATGGACATTAAGCTTGTTTTTTGGGGAGCTGAATGTGGCTTAACGTACAAAATTGGACTTAGATGTTAACCAATTTCCCCCAAACTTCCCACAATACATTAATCTATCTATTCAAACATATTCTTAAAATTTCAGGAAATTTGATAAAGCATACCAAAAGTTATTCACATTTAACTATTTTTTACAAAACTAAAACCTTTAGGGGGGTAGTTATCAAGCCATCAACCTCAAATACGCTGGAATTCCACAGCGTATTTGTGGCGAGGCTGATTCACCTTAGTTATCAAAGGCTAGATACCGGGAAAAGTAGAATTTAGTGACGTAAGCTTCGATCCGCCGGACTCAGTCCGACACAGATCGATGCTTGTGTCACTCCAGATGTTCCGCACACAAGTGCGGCACAATCTGACTACTTTTGCTAGTTATCAAAAAACTAGCAGGTACGCTCGGCACTTTTCTGGCCCTGGAGGCGGCGGATCCCATAGGAATCAATGGGAGTCTGACCATAGCGAAAGTTCATGTTCGCTGCTGCCAGACATCCCATTCATTCCTATGGGAGCTGTCTACACCTAACACCCTAACATGTACCCCGAGTCTAAACACCCCTAATCTGTCCCCCCCTACACCGCCGCAACTAAATAAATGTATTACCCCTAAACCACCGCTCCCGGAGCCCACCGCAAGCTACTCTATTCATATTAACCCCTAAACCGCCGCTCCCTGACCCCGCCGCAACTATAATATATGTATTAACCCCTAAACCCGCCGCTCCCAGACCCCGCTGCCACCTACATGATACCTATTAACCCCTATCCTGCCCCCCTATACCACCGCCCTCTATAATAAAGTTATTAACCCGTATCCTGCTGATCCCGCACCTCGACGCAACTAAATAAATAGTTTAACCCCTAAACCGCCGCTCCCGGACCCCGCCGCAACCTATATTAAACTTATTAACCCCTAATCTGCCCCCCTACACCTATAATACATTTATTAACCCCTATCCTGCCTCCCTACACCGCCGCCACTGTAATAAAATTATTAACCCCTAAACCTAAGTCTAACACTAACCCTAACACCCCCAACTTAAATATTAATTAAATAAATCTAAATAATATTTCTATTATTAACTAAATTAATCCTATTTAAAACTAAATACTTACCTTTAAAATAAACCCTAATATAGCTACAATATAAATAATAATTATATTGTAGCTATCTTAGGATTTATTTTTATTTTACAGGCAAATTTCAATTTATTTTAACTAAGTACAATAGCTATTAAATAGTTATTAACTATTTAATAGCTTACCTAGCTAAAATAAACAGAAATTTACCTGTAAAATAAATCCTAACCTAAGTTACAATTACACCTAACACTACACTATCATTAAATAAATTAATCCTATTTAAAACTAAATACTTACCTGTAAAATAAACCCTAAGATAGCTACAATGTAATTAATAATTACATTGTAGCTATTTTAGGATTTATATTTATTTTACAGGTAACTTTGTATTTATTTTAGCTAGTTAGAATAGTTATTAAATAGTTATTATCTATTTAATAACTACCTAGCTAAAAGAAATACAAAATTACCTGTAAAATAAATCCTAACCTAGGTTACAAATAAACCTAACACTACACTATCATTACATTAATTAAATAAATTAACTACAAATAACTACAATTAAATAAAATTACATAAACTAACTAAAGTACAAAAAAATAAAAAAAGCTAAGTTACAAACATTTAAAAAATATTACAACAATTTTAAACTAATTACACCTACTTTAAGCCCCCTAATAAAATAACAAAGCCCCACAAAATAAAAAAATGCCCTACCCTATTCTAAATTAAAAAAGTTCAAAGCTCTTTTACCTTACCAGCCCTTAAAAGGGCCTTTTGCGGGGCATGCCCCAAAGAAATCTGCTCTTTTGCCTGTAAAAGAAAAATACAACCCCCCACCAACATTAAAACCCACCACCCACATACCCCTAATCTAACCCAAACCCCCCTTAAATAAACATAACACTAACCCCTGAAGATCATCCTACCTTGAGTCGTCTTCACTCAGCCGAGCCACCGATGGAACCGAAGAGGAGATCCGGAGCGGCAGAAGTGATCCTCCAAGGGGCGCTGAAGAAGTCTTCCATCCTATGAAGTCATCATCCAGGCAGCACTGAAGAAGTCTTCCATCCGGGCGATGTCATCTTCCAAGCGGCGCTGAAGAAGTCTTCCATCCGTGCGATGTCATCTTCCAAGCGGGGTCTTCAATCTTCTTTCTTCAGGATCCATCTTCATCCCGCCGACGCGGAACATCCTTCTTTCCCGACGGACTACCGACGAATGAAGGCTCCTTTAAGGGACGTCATCCAAGATGGCGTCCCTTCAATTCCGATTGGCTGATAGGATTCTATCAGCCAATCGGAACAGCCAATAGAATGCGAGCTCAATCTGATTGGCTGATTGTATCAGCCAATCGGATTGAACTTCAATCTTATTGGCTGATTCAATCAGCCAATCAGATTTTTCCTACCTTAATTCCGATTGGCTGAAGGAATCCTATCAGCCAATCGGAATTGAAGGGACGCCATCTTGGATGACGTCCCTTAAAGGAGCCTTCATTCGTCGGTAGTCCGTCAGGAAAGAAGGATGTTCCGCGTCGGCGGGATGAAGATGGATCCTGAAGAAAGAAGATTGAAGACCCCGCTTGGAAGATGACATCGCCCGGATGGAAGACTTCTTCAGCGCCGCTTGGAAGATGACATCGCCCGGATGGAAGACTTCTTCAGCACCGCCTGGATGATGACTTCATCGGATGGAAGACTTCTTCAGCACCCCTTGGAGGATCACTTCTGCTGCTCCGGATCTCCTCTTCGGTTCCATCGGTGGCTCGGCTGAGTGAAGACGACTCAAGGTAGGATGATCTTCAGGGGGGTAGTGTTGGGTTTATTTAAGGGGGGTTTGGGTTAGATTAGGGGTATGTGGGTGGTGGGTTTTAATGTTGGGGGGGTTGTATTTTTCTTTTACAGGCAAAAGAGCAGTTTTCTTTGGGGCATGCCCCGCAAAGGCCGTTTTAAGGGCTGGTAAGGTAAAAGAGCTTTAGGGTTTTAGGGATAGTGTTAGACTTAGGTTTAGGGGTTAATAAATTTATTACAGTGGCGGTGGTATAGGGGGGGCAGGATAGGGGTTAATAAATTTATTATAGGTTGCGGCGGTATAGGGGAGGCAGGATAGGGGTTAATAAATGTATTATAGGTGGCGACGGTGTAGGGGGGCAGATTAGGGGTTTATAAGTTTAATATAGGTTGCTGCGGGGTCCGGGAGCGGCGGTTTAGGGGTTAAACTATTTAGTTGCGGCGAGGTGCGGGATCAGCAGGATAGGGGTTAATAACTTTATTATAGGTTGCGGCGGTATGGGGGGGCAGGATAGGGGTTACTAGGTATAATGTAGGTTGCGGCGGTGTCCGGGGGCTGCAGTTTAGGGGTTTATACATTTATTATAGTTGCGGCGGGGTCCGGGAGCGGCGGTTTAGGGGTTAATACATTTATAAGAGTTGTGGCAGGGTCTAGGAGCAGCGGTTTAGGGGTTAGTAACTTTATTTAGTTGCGGGGGGCTCCGGGGGCGCCAATATAGGGGGTAGAACAGTGTAGTTTAGTGTGGGTGCTTAGTGACAGGCTAGAAATAAAGCTGTAAAAAAGCAGAAGAGCAGCGAGATCGGATGAGTGATAACTCTCACAGTCCGCTGCTCATCGCCCCGTACTTGGTGCGCGGCTTTTTGACAGATTTATTGATAACTTAGGCAAGATTTTTCAGGTCCGCGGCGGCGATGGTAGGCGACCTTAGGCGGGCGTATTGGGCCGGCGAAGCCAGGTAAGTTGACACGTTGATAGCTAGGCCTCATTATGTAAGCAGCTTAATGTAAAAAGAGCTTAATGTACCAAAATTCACCTAAACTTCAATCAATTACCTTGAAACTTACCACAAACTCAGTTTGTCACTTTCCAAACCTATCCTAGAAGTTTCATGGATTTTGGTTTCCTACAAGGCAAATTAGTGACATTAAGCTTGTTTTTTGGGGAGCTTAATGTGGCTTAACGTACAAAATTGAACTTAAAGGTTAACCAATTTCCCCCAAACTTATCACAATACATTATTCTATCTATTCAAACATATTCTGAAAATTTCAGTAAATTTGATAAAACATTCCAAAAGTTATTTGCATTTAACATTTTTTTTTACAATCCTAAAACATTTAATGTAAGCAGCTTAATGTAAAAAGAGCCTAATGTACCAAAATTCAAATAAATTTCAATCAATTGCCTTGAAACTTGGCACAAACTCAGTTTTTCACTTTCCAAACCTATCCTTGAAGTTTCATGGATTTTGGTGTCCCACAAGGCAAATGAGTGACATTAAAGGGACAGTCAAGTATAAATTAAACTTTCATTATTCAGATAAGACTTTTAATATTAATAGGACTTTCCAATTTACTTTTATCATCAAATTTGCTTTTTTCTCTTGGTATTCTTATTTTAAACTAAACATAGGTAGGCTAATATGCTAATTTCTAAGCCTTTGAGGGCTGCCTCTTATCTCATGCTTTTTAAATCTCTTTTCAACACAAAGAGACAGAAAGTACACATGGGCTATATAGATAACACTGTGTTCAGGCACAGAAAGTTATTTAAGATCTAGCACAATACAATGCTAAATTTAAGACAATAGATAATAAACAGTCACAGTCATGTGATCAGGGGGCTGGAAGAAGGTTCCTAGATACAAGGTAATCACAAAGGTAAAAATTACATTAATATAACTGTGTTGGTTATTCAAAACTGGGGAATGAGTAATAAAGGGATTATCTATCTTTTAAAACAATAACAATTCTATGGTTGACTGTCCCTTTAAGCTTGTTTTTTGGGGAGCTTAATGTGGCTTAATGAGTAAAAAAGTGGCCAAATGTTAATCAATTGCTGCATAATTTTACACAACCCAAGATTTCCACTATCCAAGCCTATCCTAGAAGGTTCATGGATTTTGGTTTTCCACAAGGCAAATGAGTGACATTAAGCTTGCTTTTTGGGGAGCTTAATTTGGCTTAACGTACAAAATTTAACTTAGATTTTAACCAATTCCCCCAAACATCCCACAATACATTAATCTATCTATTCAAACATATTCTAAAATGTTCAGGACATTTGATAAAACATACCAAAAGTTATTTACATTTAACAGTTTTTTTACAATCGTAAAACATATGGGGGCTTATTTATCAAAGCGTCAATCTCGGTGCGTTCGCAGGCGTCAATATGCTCGCCAGACATTGCTGCCATGGATCCACATACAATGCTCTTAAAAAACACGTCAAAAACACGTGCGTCAAGTATGGTGCGATGAGCATCGGACTGTTGTTAACTAACAGTCATCGATGTTGCAGTTATTCAGGTTTTTTCCAACTTTATTTATACCATTTCATTACTGTCCATGAACAAGCACATTTTCTAAAGCTAATCTTTTATTTCTCATCTGTTAATGTCCAAGAAATAGCTTGATTTATACCTCAACAAACAATATCTCATAGAAAGTTATTTTTATATTTATTTGTTATATGATACTTTCACATAAATTAATGTGTATTTGTATTTCTAGAAGTCATGATATGCTTTTATCTCATGTTATTTTTTTTATAAATGATTTTTAATGCTAGAATTTGTACATATATCTTTGCACATACTTGTGTGTGTGTGTGTGTGTGTATATATATATATATATATATATATATATATATATATACATACTGTATATACAATAAATAAAAAGAGAGAAGCGCTCAACTTGAGAACGAACAATAGCATAATAGCTTGTTCTATGGCTAGTTACCACCCAAGAAGCAGCCTCTTTTTGCCCAACATGTGTCTTTCACAGAGAAGAACTTTCCTGAAGCATATCAGTCTGATCCTGACTTCCCAGTACAGTCCAGCCCCGAAATACCAGGCAATCCCTCTCTGAACGAGAGATACAGCAAAACCCCAGACGTACATTTCGGCCTATAGTGGGCCTTGTCAGTGAGGTGCAGCCATATCCCTCTAGGCACACTGAGCAACGGGTCCATGTCTGGATTCCTGCATCACACATAGGGAGACTTCCCTAAGTGTCATAATTTGCATATATAGATATATGTGTGTGTGTGTTATGTCAGAAATCTTTTGCAAACATATTTATATGTCCCTAAATTCCTTTTTTTGCTCTAAACAATGTCTTTCATGTCTCTGTGTTTCTTTATACCAATATATGTATATAGTGTAAATGTATTATTATTCTGAGCAGGAATAATTGTGACTATAACATGTCATCAGGGTATCATATGTATTTATTTACAATCAATGGATATTTTAAGAGCTGGACCAGTTTTCTCTCTGTACCTGTGTAACCCCTCCGGACTGCAATCTAGTTTTAAAAACCACCCCTACACAGGTGTTATAAAATTGGCTGGCATATACGATGACATTTCTTAATGAAAATGAAATTCAAGAGAAGGAAGAAATACACTAAAAATAGCATGACAGTAAAGAGGTGACTTGAATTTCTGCTGTATCTGAATCATGTCAGTTTAATGTTAGGTGGGCTATCCCTTTGAGCTATCACCTTAAGATTATATTGAATCAAACATCATTCAAATTTTAAAATCATTGTTTAAAATATTACATTGTGTGTCCTAATGTCAGCATCAATGTTTATATTTAATACTAATTACACATATACATACTTTCAAAGTATAATACACAATGTAGCAGATAGCACTTACAAGTTCTGATGGGTGATCAATGACACAAGTATCAAGCAATTTTATTCGTTAGTGATACTATACAATGTATTTTTAAATTTACAACAACTAGACAAACTAGTTGTAACTGAGAGTACAACAAAGTTTTAAAGAGAGAATAAATCCACTTATGTATTATCAAACTTTTACTCTACTAAATTCATAAAGTGTTCAAAATAATAAAATCGTTCCCAATCATTCATACATTAAAGTTTATTAATTCAGCTAAGGAACTCACACTCATACAGTAGCAAAAGCTGTGAATTAAAACCACTTAAACTCTGTGGTTTGCATAATAGCCATTAAGTAAATATCTTCACTATTAAGTATCCTCAATCCATTTGAATTAAAGTTAACTAAGCCCTTACAATCCGAGGGCTATATTAATTTTTACATATAGCAATAAAGGATTAGAGGATATAATATTAACCACTTAGTAAATTAATTTTCCACAAGAGTAAGCAAAATTAAAAACGGACAACAGGAGAGACAAAGCTGCCCCTGTCGGACCCCTGACGCGCGTTTCACGAACGCTTCCTCAGAGGGGGTGTGGGCCGCTGCTACTTGGCATCTTTTATTCAGTCAGAATGCCCACCACTGACACCGGATTAAATACGCGAATGAGAGTTGTCTCCTTACGATTGGCTGATTGTCTTGTCAGTCTTAGCATTATCCTACGTAGGAGGAACTCAGGAAAAGGGTGTGTATCTGATCATTGCTTGGTCATAGAGGCAACACCAATCCACAACACGCTTGTCATACCTATAGTGGGTGTGTAGATTTGGGATACTGTGATTGGGCGATCAGATGGCTAAGCGTTATTTGTAAACATCACAATTGACAGATTATAACTCCATTAATATACTATTCTATAGATTTTGATTTGCGATCTTCCAGATTACTAGCTTTTGTTAGATCAGGGACTGGTCAATAATATAGTATATGAATGCGAAGTATAATTTAACGCATGCAAGAGATTCCAATCCATATTGTACATTAATGGCTCAATTTATCCCAAATGGGATTTATGTAATATACATAGTTGATATTCACAAACTCACAAAGTATATTATTACTCTGTCCTACATTATTAAACAACAGATAATCGCTGTTATATTTTTATTTATCATATGACAATTGCAAGTGTCGTACTGAAACATGTATATATATATATATATTAAATAAGTATTTTATATTGATACTAGCCACTTATTCTTGTTATATTGCGGACCACAGTTTTCAAGGTCCATATCAGTATATGCTGTCAACTAGTTGTTTACTTTCTTGCAAATAATATTGACTTATATTCAGTGCTAGATAGGCGTTATTATTGTAATAATACTGATACCATATTAAGCCAAAAATCATGACAACAAATCCTTTATGCTTGAATGGAAAGAAGCATAATGTGAATCAGGAATTTATAAAATTAGACAAGGCTCCATGTCTTGAAAAATACTGGAATTATGAAGACATTTAACATACAACAGAGAATCAAAATGAATATAAAAAATTATAATATAAAGATGTGAGGGAAATATAGATTTGACAATGAGAATTTTAACGTGTAGCTACTCTAATGTTATTAGAGTGTGAGTGAGTGTACCCAACCTGATACTTATGTGTTGCATTGGAGAAACTTAATCTCGCTAACAAAATATGCTGGACAAAAAACATAATACTCTTGTGCTAAAATCAAACATAGAATGTGACTTATTCTTAAAGTAACAGTATAAAGTCACTTTAATAAATATGTGGTTGGTAAATACACATTATAAAAGTGAAACTTAGAAAATAGTGTATGTGTGAATAAATATTATAAGGGACATCGATTCTGAGTATCCCAATCTAGTGATTATTAGTATTTTTAAATTTGTTTAGCTGCTCTCATAAATCATGTGATTATGCATATCCCTATCAAAAGTGGTGGAAAAATTCACTAGTGTGTGGGTTGTCTACGAGTATTGCGTCATATTTGGTGCGAAAAGTGTTGCATCAAATTTGGTGTGAAGTGGTGAGTGGGACTTGTATTACATGCCTTAAACATTGTGTATATAGATTTATAAAAAAAAAAAAAAGGAAGTTACCTATAATATGTTACGTATTTATTTAATTTTTATCTCTATATCTACTAGTGCACCACTTTTGGAGCAATAATATTGTCCTCTTGCTTTGTAATAATAGACAAAGATGTAACATAATCCATAAGTAGTAATGTATTTCATTTGTATCCCTATATCTACTAGTGCATCAAAATTGAAGCAACACTTTGCACCAAATTTGTAGCAATAATATTATTTGATTTAGAAAGAGTATATCATTTTAATAAAGTTTATAATTTACTTTTATTATCTAATATGCTTCATCGTCTTGCAGCATCGAACATAACCATCCTGTGTTTTCAGACTCCCATTGATTTCTATGGCATCCGTGGCCTCAAGGGTGGCGGTTTGAACGATCGGTACGCTGCGCTGGAATAGATGCAAGTGTACCTGCTAAATGTTTGGTAAATTGGAAAAAGGGTCATATAGAGTCAAATGTGTATTCGAAACATCTGGGATGACGCAAGCATCGATCTGCGTCAGATTGAGATCGCGGGAGGGTATATTATGACACACATTTCAACATTTGATGATCTTGACACTTTGATAATTACGGCGGATTCCATTTGCATCAGATATGATGCGAGATTCTAGCGGATTCGATCGTATTATCAGTTGAAGCTTTGATAAATTGGCCCCTAAATGTTTTAGGATTGTAAAAAAATGGTTTAATGTAAATAACTTTTGGTATGTTTTATCAAATGTCCTACATTTTTCAGAATATATTTGAATAGATAGATTAATGTATTGTGAGAAGTTTGGGGGAAATTGGTTAACATCTAAGTTCAATTTTGTACGTTAAGCCACATTAAGCTCCCCAAAAAACAAGCTTAATGTCACTTTTTTGCCTTGTGAGAAAACAAAATCCATGACACTTCTTGGATAGGTTTTGAAAGTGGAAAACTGAGTTTGTGCCAAGTTTCAAAGCAAATGATTGATGTTTAGGCAAATTTTGGTACATTAAGCTCTTTTTTGCGTTAAGCCATTCACATGAAGGGGCCTATTTATTATGTGTCTGTCTGACATGATCCGATCAGCGGATCATGTCCGACAGACATCGCTGAATGCGGAGAGCAATACGCTCTCCACATTCAGCATTGCACCAGCAGCTCTTGTGAACTGCTGGTGCAACGCTGCCCCCTGCAGATTTGCGGCCAGCAGGGGGCTGTCAAACAACCTGATTGTATTCGATTGGGTTGAAATGCGGCGATGTCTGTCCGCTTCCTCAGAGCAGACGGACAGGTTATGGAGCAGGGGTTTTTAGACCGCTGCTTCATAACTGGTGTTTCTGGCAAGCCTAAAGGCTCGACAAAAACACAGGCCCTCAAGCTTCATTCGGAGAGAATATGTTTAAACAGATAGATTAATGTATTATGGGAAGTTTGAGGGAAATTGGTTAACATCTAAGTTCAATTTTGTACGTTAAGCCACATTAAGCTCCCCAAAAAACAAGCTTAATGTCACTCATTTGCCTTGTGGGAAACCAAATCCATTAAACTTCTAGGATATGTTTGGAAAGTGAAAAACTGAGTTTGTGCCAAGTTTCAAGGCAATTGATTGAAGTTTTGGTGAATTTTGGTACATTAAGCTCTTTTTACATTAAGCTGCTCACATTAAATGTTTTAGGATTGTAAAAAAATAGTTAAATGTAAATAACTTTGGTATGTTTTTTCAAATGTCCTGAAATTTTCAGGATATGTTTGAATCGATAGATTAATGTATTGTGGTAAGTTTTTGGGGAAATTGGTTAACATCTAAGTTCAATTTTGTACGTTAAGCCACATTAAGCTCCCGAAAAAACAAGCTTAATGTCACTCATTTGCCTTGTGGGAAGCCAAATACCATGAAACTTCTAGGATAGGTTTGGAAAGTGACAAACTGAGTTTGTGCCAAGTTTCACGGCAATTGATCGATGTTTAGGTGAATTTTGGTACATTAAGCTGCTAACATTAAATGTTTTAGGATTGTAAAAAAATAGTTAAATGTGAATAACTTTTGGTATGTTTTCTCAAATATCCTGACATTTTCAGGATATGTTTGAATCGATAGATTAATTTATTGTGATAAGTTTGGGGGAAATTGGTTAACATCTAAGTTCAATTTTGTACGTTAAGCCACATTAAGCTCCCCAAAAAACAAGCTTAATGTCACTCATTTGCCTTGTGGAAAACCAAAATCCATGAAACTTCTAGGATAGGCTTGGATAGTGAAAATATTGGGTTGTGCAAAATTATGCAGCAATTGATTAACATTTGGCCACTTTTTTACTCATTAAGCTACATTAAGCCATTTTCACATTAAATGTTTTAGGATGTCCCCTAAAAATGCTCTGGTCTTTTGGAGAAGTTTTTTCTGAAGTGCCTGGTCATTAAGGGGTTAACATAACTTGCTGCAGAAACTTAATCCAGTCACAACCAGTTATAAGCAGCCACATTCAGTCACAGACAGTTATATGCTAATAAAATGCTGCACCTTGCTATTGTGATGTAATAACCAAAGGTATATAAAGAGCTGCCAACACAATTCAATTGGGCTAACATGGATTTCATCTGATGGCTGAGATGTGCTGGTGGTGGCTGCTGGCTGAGATGTGCTGGTGGTGGCTGCTGGCTGAGATGTGCTGGTGGTGGCTGCTGGCTGAGATGTGCTGGTGGTGGCTGCTGGCTGAGATGTGCTGGTGGTGACTGCTGTCTGAGATGTGCTGGTGGTGGCTGCTGGCTGGGTCAACCACCTAATGGATTATCAGGAGAACATCTCAGGGTAAGGCTCTGTAACATTATATGCACATCAGACTCATAACCCTGCAACTTCTCTGTCAGCCCCATACCCACATCAGACCCCTGACCCTGCAACTGCTCTGTCACACCCATACCTGCACAGACATGACCAGGGAACATATTGTCAGTTAATTTAGTGAAATAGTTACAGTAATTAATTAATAGTCTCAGTAACAGGCTGCTGTGCTTGGCACTTTATATTAAAAGGACATAAAACAAGTTGGGATAGAGACAAAAAATAATAATATGTACTTTAATTAAATAATTAACCCTTTCTTTTTAGTTTCTGAATTGCAAAGCTCTAACTCCCCCCACACATGTCCTTCTATGGCTGTATCCATATTTATTGTTGTTTTGGTAGGGATTATAGGGATTATCTGATGGAGCATGTGGAGTTGGCTTCTCCAGGCAGTTTAGCTATGTAATTAATTTTGCTTATTTTTGAAAATGTATTTTAACTTGCCAGCAATTTTTTAACAATTTGTTTTAATGCAGTCTATTTTTAACCCCTTAAGGACTGGGCATTTCAGACAAAAACTTCCCCAAAAGACCAGAGGATCTTTAGCATTTTTGCCATCACTACATTTAAACAGAAATAGAGCCTTTTTATATATTTACCTATCAAAACTATATTTTTCTTTTAGTAGACAATCTAAAGGATTGATCTAGGCCCATTTTGGTATATTTCATGCTACCATTTCACAGCCAAATGTGATCAAATAAAAAAAAAATAGTTAATTTTTTCAAAATTTTATGTTTTTCACTGAAATTATTTACAAACAGATTGTGCAATGATGGCATAAATGGTTGTAAATGCTTCTCTGGGATCCCCTTTGTTCAGAAATAGCAGATATATATGGCTTTGGCATTGCTTTTTGGTAATTAGAAGGCCGCTACATGCCACTTTGCACCACACTTGTATTATTTCCAGCAGTGAAGGGGTTTATTAGGTTTCTTGTAGGGTTAATGTTAGCTTTATTGTAGAGATCAGCCTCCCACATGACACTTCCCACCCCCTGATCCCTCCCTGACCCCTCCCAAACAGATCTCTTCCATACCCCACCCCACTATTGTCACCCCCATCTAAAGTACTGGCAGGAAGTCTACCAGTACTAAAATAAAAGGCTTTTCTTTCATGTAATTGGCAAGAGTCCATGAGCTAGTGACATATGGGATATACAATCCTACCAGGAGGGGCAAAGTTTCCCAAACCTCAAAATGCCTATAAATACACCCCTCACCACACCCACAATTCAGTTTTACAAACTTTGCCTCCTATGGAGGTGGTGAAGTAAGTTTGTGCTAAGATTTCTACGTTGACATGCGCTTCTCAGCATTTTGAAGCCCAATTCCTCTGAGAGTACAGCGAATGTCAGAGGGACGTGGAGAGTATCACGTATTGAATGCAATGATTTTCCTAACGGGGGTCTTTTTCATAGGTTCTCTGTTATTAGTTGTAGAGATTCATCTCCTACCTCCCTTTTTAGATCGATGATATACTCTCATATACCATTACCTCTACTGATAACTGTTTCAGTACTGGTTTGGCTATCTGCTATATGTGTATGGGTGTCTTTTGGTAAGTATGTTTTTATTACTTAAGACACCTCAGCTATAGTTTGGCCCTTTATGCATTTATATAAAGTTCTAAATATATGTATTGCACTTATATTTTCCATGAGTCAGGTTCATGTATTTCCTTTCGCAGAATGTCAGTTTCATATTTGGGGAAAGTTAATATTTTTCTTACCTGGGGTTTAGTCTTTTTTCAATTAACTATTTGTTTCAAATTGCGGGCTGACTTAGGCTTGCGGGTGCGCCAAATGCTACACTTTATTGCGTCATTCTTGGCGCGAGAATTTTTTGGCGTGAAAGGCACGTCCGTTGACGCAAGTTCATCATTTCCAGCATCGTAATTGACACACAGGTTCACACAGGGTTGCGTCGTTAGTAACGCAAGTGTGTCATTTCCGGACATGGTTGACGCCAAAAAAAATTTGCCCCATTGCTTTTGGCTCTTGCCTTTTTCTGTGTCAGAGGGCTATGCTATTTGCATTTTTTTTCCCATTCCTGAAACTGTCATATAAGGAAATTGACAAATTTTGCTTTATATGTTGTTTTTTTATTTTACATTTTGTCTCAATCTGATCCTGTCTCAGAAGTGTCTGTTGGAACTTTGCTGCCTGATGTCAGTTCTACTAAAGCTAAGTGCATTATATTTCCGAATGTCATTGTATTAGTTATCATGACAAACTTTTTACATGCAGATATTTTGTCCATCAGTTAATAGTACATTTCCTGTTGTTGTTTCTTCAACTTTTAATGTACATGTTATACCTATGAAATTTAAAGAATTTGTTACTGATTCTATTCAGGAGGCTTTGTCTGCTATTCTGCCTTCTAATTAATATAAAGGTCTTTTAAAATTTCTCATAAGGTTGATGAAATTTCAAATGACCGACAACATAATGAATTATCCTCTTCTGATGAGGATCTATCTGATTCAGAAGATCTTTCCTCAGATATTGACACTAACAAATCTTCTTATTTATTTAAAATGAAGTATTTTCTTTCTTTGTTAAAGAAGTGTTGATTAATTTGGATATCATGGAAACTAGTCCTCTTGTTATTTGAACTAGTAAATTCTGTTTTTAAACCTCCTGTGGTTACTCCAGAGGTTTTTTTCCGTTCCTGATGCTATTTCTCTTATGATTTCTAAGGAATGGAATTAGCCGGATACTTATTTTATTCCTTCTTTAAGGTTTAAAAATTGTATCCTTTTACCAGCAATTTCTATATTGTTTTGGGAAAAGATTCTCAACTTGATGGGACTATTTCTACTCTTGCTGAACGTACCTCTATTCCTATGGAAGATAGTACTTAAGTTCTTTTAGATAGGAAACTTGAATCTTATTTAAGGAAAGCTTATTTATATTCAGGTCGTTTCAGGCCTACATTTTCTTTGGCTGATGTTGCAGCTGCATCAACTTTTTTGTTGGAGATTTAGCGCAACAAGAATTGGATTCTGATTTATCTAGTATTGTTCACTTTCTGCAACATACTAATCAGTTCTGATGCCATTTTTTTATATCATCAAGATTGATGTTAGATCTATGTCTTTAGCTATTTTTAGCTACAAGAATTTTGAGGCTTAAATCTTGGAATGCTGATATGACTTTTTAAGTCTAGATTGCTGTCTCTTTCTTTCCAAGGTAATAAGAGACCTAAGGGTAAATATTAAGCTTCTAAATCGTTGTTGTTCTTTTTTTCAAATAAGGAACAAAAACCTAATACTTCCCTATGGAATCTGTTTCCAATTGGAAACCTTCATTAAATGGAATAAATCCAACCCATTTAAGAAACCAAAATGCCAGCCCCTAAGTCTGCATGAAGGTGCAACTCTCATTCCAGCTCAGCTGGTAGGGGGCAGATTAAGGTTTTTTTTCAAGAATGTTTTGGATAAATTTGGTCCAAATCAATTGTTACAGAGTATTGTCTCTCAGGGGTTTTCGTATAGGATTCTAAGAAAATTCTCCTGTGAGAAGATTTTTTTTTCTCTAACACATCCCAGCAAATCCAGATAAAGCTCAGGCTTTCCTGAAGTGTGTTTCAGACCTGGAGTTTCAGGGGTAGTTATGCCAGTTCCTTTTCAGGGACAAGGTCTGGGGTTTTATTCAAAACTATTCATTGTCTCAAAGAAGGAAATTTCATTCAGACCAATTCTGGATCTGAAAATTTTGAATCGTTATGTAAGAGTACCAATTTTCAAATGGTGACTTTAAGGACCGTTCTGCCTTTTATTCAGCAAGGACATTTTAGGTCCATAATGGATTGCAGGATGTATACCTTCATATTCCGATTCATTCAGATCATTATCAGTTCCTGAGATTCTCTTTTCTAGACAAGCATTACCAATTTGTTGCTTTTCCATTTTGGACTAGCAACCGCTCAAATAATCTTTGTTAAAGGTTCTTGGTGCCCTGCTTTATGAAAATCAGAGAGCAGGGTATTGCAGTGTTTCCTTATTTGGACAATATCTTGGTACTAGCTCAGTCCTTTCGTTCTGCAGAATCTCACACTAATCAACTAGTGTTATTTCTTCGGAAACATGGTTGGAGGATCAATTTTCCAAAAAAAGTTTCTTGATTCCTCAGACAAGGGTCACCTTTTTTAGGTTTCCAGTTAGATTCAGTGTCCATCACTCTATCTCTAACAGACAAGAGACGTTTGAAAGTGGTTGCAGCCTGTCGGCACCCTCAGTCTCAGTCATTCCCTTCAGTAGTTATGTGCATGGAAAATTTAGGTCTCATTACTACAGCATTGGACGCAATTCCCTTTGCTTGTTCTCACATGAGACCTCTCCAGCTGTGTTTGCTGAATCCATGTTGCAGGGATTATACTAAAATATCACAATTAATATCCTTAAATCCCAATGTTTTGACACTCTCTGACGTGGTGGTAAATCACCAGCATTTAGTTCAAGGGGCTTCTTTGGGGCTAACCTGGACTATGATCTCTACAGATGCAAGTCTTTCAGGTTGGGAGCTGTTTGGGGATCTCTGACAGCACAAGGGGTTTGGAAATCTCAAGAGGCGAGATTACCAATCAATATTTTAGATCTCTAAGCAATTCTCAGAGCTCTTCAGTTTTGGCCTTTGTTGAAGAGAGAACTGTTCATTTATTTTCAAACAGACAATATCACATACAGTGGCATTTGTCAATCAGCAGGGTGGGACTCACAGTCCACAAGCTATGAAGAAGTATTTCAGATACTTGCTTCGGCGGAATCCAGCTCCTGTCTAATTTCTGCAGTGCATTTCCCAGGTATAGACATAGGGAGGCGGATAATCTCATCCGTCAGACTTTACATCCTGGGGAGTGGTTCCTCCATCCAGATGTGTTTTCTCAGATTGTTCAGATATGGGGTCTTCTACAGATAGATCTGATGGCCTCTCATCTAAACAAGAGACTTCCCAGATACCTGTCCAGGTCCAGGGATTTTCAGACGGAAGCAGTGGGTGCGCTGACACTTCCTTGGTGTTATCAACCTGCTTATATTTTCCCGCCTCTAGTTCTTCTTCCAAGAGTGATCTCCAGAATCATTATGGAACAATCGTCTGTGTTGCTGGTGGCTCCAGCATGGCCTCACAGATTTTGGTATGCGGGTCTTGTTCGGATTTCCAGCCGCCAACCTTGGCCACTTCCGTTAAGGCCAGACCTACTGTCTCAAGTTCCGTTTTTCCATCAGATTTTCAAATCATTAAATTTGAAGGTATGGGAATTGATTGCTTAGTGCTAAGTCATAGAGGTTTCTCTGACTCAGTGATTAATATTATGTTACAAACTCGTAAATCTGTTTCTTGAAAGATTATTATCGAGTTTGGAAGACTTACGCTCCGCTTTGATTGGGAACGCTGCTTTTTAGCAGTTAACAGGTTGTTCTTTTGCTGTCCTTGGATTACAGTTCCACAAATATAGTGTTATCAGACAGATACACTGTAAGGTATTACGGGATAAATTGTATCCACTAATCATTACTGCAAACCCATGCTGCACTTTAAATTGCAACAATAACTGAAAATAGACTTAAAGGGACAGTCTAGGCCAAAATAAACTTTCATGATTCAGATAGAGCATGTCATTTTAAACAATTTTCCAATTTACTTTTATCACCAATTTTGCTTTGTTCTCTTGGTATTCTTAGTTGAAAGCTTAACCTAGGAGGTTCATATGCTAATTTCTTAGACCTTGAAGCCCACCTCTTTCAGATTGCATTTTAACAGTTTTTCACCACTAGAGGGTTCACATATTTCATATAGATAACACTGTGCTTGTGCACGAGATGTTATCTGTGAGCAGGCACTGATTGGCTAGGCTGCAAGTCTGTCAAAAGAACTGAAAAAGGGGCAGTTTGCAGAGGCTTAGATACAAGATAATCACAGAGGTTAAAAGTATATTATTATAACTGTTGGTTATGCAAAACTAGGAAATGGGTAATAAAGGGATTATCTATCTTTTAAAACAATACAAATTCAGGTGTAGACTGTCCCTTTAAGAGACACAGTTAACTCCAACTCTTATATCGGATAAAGAGTGCACTGCATATATATATTTCTGTCATAGTTACAGCTCAAGTCATTTTGTATAAGCATTTATTGATATTTTTAATGTACTCAATTGTTTTACTAAAAAGTAAGATATATATGTATGTTTTTTAATTTTGACAATTTAGTCAGACCGGTGCCAAGTCTTTTTAATTAGATTTTATTGCTCTGCATAGAATTTCAATAAATTTGTTTTAAATTATTATATATTTAAGGTTGTTCTGTACTTATTTCAAAAGGAATATTTAAATAGAGGGGTGTATAATGTCCCACTCTTTTTGAAATTTAGAATAATAACATTGGGAATAGCAACTTGTATTGCGCCACCTCACTCTACATAAATATTTTAAACTTTTGGGATAAACGGTTTTAAGGTGAGCAATTATTCCCTACCAATCACGCAGTCTACTCCACTCTCTATATATAAGCTCGTAAATCTGTTTCTTGAAAGATTTATTATCGAGTTTGGAAGACTTACATTTCATGGTGTTCTTCTCATAAATTCTCTTGGCATTCTTTAAGAGTGCAAGAATTTTACAGTTTCTTCAGGATGGTTTGGATAAGGTTTTGTCTGCAAGTTCCTTGAAGTTCTCTTTCTGTTTTATTTCCCAGAAAGATTGCTAACTTCCTGATATTCACTGTTTTGTACAGGCTTTAGTACATATTTAAGCCTGTCATTAAATCAATCTCTCCTCCTTGGAGTCTAAATTAGGTTTGGAGGGCTGTGCAGGCTCCTCCATATTGAGCCTATGCATTCTTTGGACATTTAACTACTTTCTTGGAAAGTATTGTTCCTTTTGGCCATCTCTTCTGCTAGAAGATTTTCTGAGCTATCTGCTCTTTCTTATGAATCTCCTTTTCTGACTTTTCATCAGGATAAGGCGGTTTTGCGGACTTCATTTCAGATTTTCCTAAGGTTGTGAATTCTAAAAACATTAGTAGAGAAATGTGTGTCCCTTCCTTGTGTCCTAATCCTAAGAATTCTTTGGAAATATTCTTACATTCTTTGGATGTGGTGAGAGCTTTGAAATATTATATTGAAGCTACTAAAGATTTCAGGAAGACTTCTAGTCTATTTGTAATATTTTCTGGTCCTAGGGAAGGTCAGAAAGACTTCTGCCATTTCCTTGGTTTCTTGGTTTCAAGCTTATTGGAGTCGGGTTAGGTCTCGTCTCAGAGAATTACAGCTCATTCTACTAGATCAGTCTCCACTTCGTGGGCTTTTAAGAATGAAGCTTCAGTTGATCAAATTTGCAAGCGGTAACTTGGTCTTCTTTACATACATTTACTTAATTCTACCATTTTGATGTATTTGCTTCTTCAGAAGAAGTTTTTGGTAGAAAAGTTCTTCAGGCAGCTGTTTCAGTTTGATTCTTCTGCTGATGTTTCAAGTTTTTTTCTTTTCTTATGAGAATAATTTATATTTTGGGTTGTGGATTAATTTTTCAGCATATGGCTGTTGTTTATTTTTATCCCTCCCTCTCTAGTGACTCTTGCGTGAAGTTCCACATCTTGGGTATTTTATATCCCATACGTCACTAGCTCATGGACTCTTGCCAATTACATGAAAGAAAGCATAATTTATGTAAGAACTTACCTGATAAATTAATTTCTTTCATATTGGCAAGAGTCCATGAGACCCACCCTTTTTTATGGTGGTAATGATTTTTTTGTATAAAGCACCAATTATTTCCAGATTCCTTTGTTAATGCTTTTTACTCCTTTCTTTATCACCCCACTATCTGGCTATTCATTAAACTGAATTGTGGGTGTGGTGAGGGGTGTATTTATAGGCATTTTGAGGTTTGGGAAACTTTGCCCCTCCTAGTAGGATTGTATATCCCATATGTCAATAGCTCATGGACTCTTGCCAATATGAAAGAAATTAATTTATCAGGTAAGTTCTTACATAAATTATGTTTTTTTTTAAATATACTTTCTGCAGTGTAGTATCCCCCCTTGCCTCACAACCTCCCTGATCCCCCCTCCAAACAGCTTTCTAATCCTCCCCCACTACCTGGCTGTCTGCCAGTACCCAGTTTGCTGCAAATTAGGCAAATTAAAAAAATAAAAATTTAAATACCCATTTTTTCTGTAGTGTAGCTGCCCCACCTCAATACCTTACCCCCTCCCAGATCCCTTTCTGTCAACTGATCCCACATAGGATCCCCCTCATTGCCTCTCCTCCTTCCTTCCCCTCAATGACGCACTTATTTTTTTTCTTTTTTTTAATTCCTGTAGTGTCGCGTAGTGGTCCTACCCGCTCCCTCCCTCCTCTCGCCCCCTACAGTAACGGGCCGCACCACCGCTGTCTGATGTAGAGAGGGCCACAGAGTGGCACAATGACCAGCATTGTACAGGGTATGGGGCTGGTCGTTAAGGGGTTAATTAATTAGCCCTTCTAGGATATGTACCGATCTCAACCTGTTTTATGTCCCTTTACGTAATGATGTTATATACACAGTAACTTCTGTGCACTGACTAGAGCAGGGGCACATTACATAAATATTTTATCACATGATGTGAGTGGCACTAAATACACATATACATTGGACAGTGTGCTGCATAACTAACATTCTGGGATTTGGTAATAAACCAGACTTTATTATAGTGCACAGAACAAGTGTGATATTTGTGTCATCTAATAATGTGATTAATTTACTAATAGGAGACCAGTGAGATGGATAAAAAAAAGAGGAACTGAGGGATAAGACAGAGATAAGCAGAAATATGACATCGATAGAGCTGATTGATGATACAAAGAGAAGGCAAAAGATGAGGTTCAGAAGATGAGGACTGACACATAGAGAGCTGATTGATTAGTCAAAAAGAAGGCAAAGGATGAGGTTCAGAAGCTGAGGAGTGACGCATGAAAGAGCTGAGCAATGAGACAAAAAGAAGGCAAAGGATGAGTTTAAGAAGCAGAGAGATGTGTCAGATGGAGCTGATTAATGAGACAAAGAGAAGGCAAAGGATGTGGTTCAGAAGCTGAGGAGTGACACATGAAAGAGCTGATTAATGAAACAAAGAAAAGGCAAAGGATGAGGTTAAGAAGCTGAGTAGTAACACATGAAAGAGCTGATTAATGAGACAAAAAGAAGGCAAAGGATGAGGTTCAGAAGCTGAGGAGTGACACAGAGAGAGCTGATTGATGAGACAAAAAGAAGGCAAAGGATGAGGTTAAGAAGCAGAGAGATGTGTCAGAGGGAGCTGATTAATGAGACAAAGAGAAGGAAAAGGATGAGGTTCAGAAGCTGAGGAGTGACACATGAAAGAGCTGATTAATGAGACAAAAAGAAGGCAAAGGATGAGGTTAAGAAGCAGATAGATGTGTCAGAGGGAGCTGATTAATGAGACAAAGAGAAGGCAAAGGATGAGGTTCAGAAGCTGAGTAGTAACACATGAAAGAGCTGATTAATGAGACAAAAAGAAGGCAAAGGATGAGGTTAAGAAGCAGATAGATGTGTCAGAGGGAGCTGATTAATGAGACAAAGAGAAGGAAAAGGATGAGGTTCAGAAGCTGAGGAGTGACACATGAAAGAGCTGATTAATGAGACAAAAAGAAGGCAAAGGATGAGGTTAAGAAGCAGATAGATGTGTCAGAGGGAGCTGATTAATGAGACAAAGAGAAGGCAAAGGATGAGGTTCAGAAGCTGAGGAGTGACACATGAAAGAGCTGAATAATGAGACAAAGAGAAAGAGAAGGATGAGGTTAAGAAGCAGAGAGATGTGTCAGAGGGAGCTGATTAATGAGACAAAGAGAAGGAAAAGGACGAGGTTAAGAAGTAGAGAAACGTGTCAGAGGGAGCTGATTAATGAGACAAAGAGAAGGAAAAGGACGAGGTTAAGAAGTAGAGAAACGTGTCAGAGGGAGCTGATTAATGAGACAAAGAGAAGGAAAAGGACGAGGTTAAGAAGTAGAGAAACGTGTCAGAGGGAGCTGATTAATGAGACAAAGAGAAGGAAAAGGATGAGGTTAAGAAGCAGAGGAGTGACACATGAAAGAGCTAAATAATGAGACAAAGAGAAAGAAAAGGATAAGGTTAAGAAGCAGAGAGACGTGCCAGAGGGAGCTGAGGCATGAGACAAAGAGAAGGAAAAGGATGAGGTTAAGAAGTAGAGAAACGTGTCAGAGGGAGCTGATTAATGAGACAAAGAGAAGGAAAAGGATGAGGTTAAGAAGCAGAGGAGTGACACATGAAAGAGCTAAATAATGAGACAAAGAGAAAGAAAAGGATAAGGTTAAGAAGCAGAGAGACGTGCCAGAGGGAGCTGAGGCATGAGATAATGTGGAAGTGATGGAGGAAAGAATTATAAACTATGGAAGGATTGTATGTAAATCTGCAAATCAATAAAATAAAGAAAATTAAAAACAAATATAAGGTGTGCAGTGTAGTGTGTATATGAGCTACTAGAAACATATCTGTGAATGAATATGCTAGAAAAAAGGGAATGTAATAGTAATATTCAACCATTAAATAATTTGAAATTTGACTTTTTATTTATACCATCCGGATTGCCCTCTCTTCTTTTTTGAAAAGTTGAGCTGATCTATCACTTGATCAATGGCTTGAAATCTGAAGATCGATTGTTGCTTCACGCTATGTTTTGAAAAAGTCTTTCCACACGAGTTTAAGGAGAGATAATGGTAAAAGATAATAAATGTTCCCTTATGCAATCTTCTAGCATCCTGGTCGTACACCCTACGTACTGTTTACCACATAGGGGCTAGATTATGAGTGAAGCGCTAACTGCAGCACGCAAGCAATATCAGCTCTTTTCATGTGGCAGAAATAGCATGCGTATTACAAGTCAAAAGTAAATGCAAGAGTGCAATTGCTCATCGAGTTAGCGCAACTTCAGAACTTGCGTAAAGGATGGGGAAGAAGAAAAGTTGCACTAAACACTACATAAATATATGTAAATGTACACACTCATATAAACACATTCTGATAAAAAAATATTAAAAAAATAATAATAACAGTTATTTGGGCTCAAAGATATATGGTATAAGGTGTTTGAAAAAAAGGGCTGCAAAGAGTTTAGGTGTACATATGTATTTATGTATTTACTAGCTGTTGCCCGCGGCTTCACTCGCATGGATTTTGTGATTTTTAAAAAATATAAAAAACAAGAGCACTCCCAACGACGTATGCCCTCACGTGTGTGCCCGTTATGGTTGCACACTTGCTGACATAATCTTCGTGAGTTTTTGTTAATTATGGGTGTTTCTCATACATGGGCACTAATCCGCTAAGTTGTGGGTGAGGCGTCAGTCCGGCATATCAAAAATATTCTGTTATTATTCTGTTTGCAATTACTTTAATATAAATTGTAATTATATATTATGACACAACTGTCAGATGTGAAAAAAGAGTATTCATTTTTTTAGTGATATCCAGAACTACTGACGTTAGGAGCAAGAAATTTGGCATGTAAACTTACTTTCTAATGAAGATTTTAAATTATAATTTTTATTTTTCTAACATCTTCAGTTTTTGAGATATGGGTATCTTCATAAATCACCCACCCCCCTTAAAGGGACATTAAACCCAATAGTTTTCTTTTGTGATTCAGATAGAGCATGAAATTTTAAGCAACTTTCTAATTTACTCCTATTATAATTTTTTCTTCGTTCTCTTGCTATCTTTATTTGAAAAAGAAGGCATCTAAGCTTCTTTTTTTGGTTCAGTACTCTGGACAGCACTTTTTATTGGTGTATAAATTTAGCCACAAAACAACAAGAACAACCTAGGTTGTTCACCAAAAATGGGCCGGCATCTAAACTTACATTCTTGCATTTCAAATAAAGAAACCAAGAAAATGAAGACAATTTGATAATATGAGTAATCTAGAAAGTTGGTTAAAATGTTATGCTCTATCTAAATCACACAAAAAAAAATTGGATTCAGTGTCCCTTTAAGTGGATTTTTTTTCGGAAATGGGGGAAAAAAAGTGTTTTTTTATTTTTAAAGGAGAATGTAAATACCAATTTTCACTTCTGTAACATCTATGGTTTTTGAGATATAGGTATCCTCAGAAATTACCCCCCTTTTCACCCCCTTAAGTGGATTTTCGGGCACTGGTAAAACACGTGTTTCTTTATTTTTAAAGGAGAATGCAATAACAAATGTTCACGTCTGTAACATCTTTGCATTTTTTAGATATACGTATCCTCAAAAATGACCCCCTCCCCTTTTCACCTCCCTTGAGTGGA
This sequence comes from Bombina bombina, assembly GCF_027579735.1. Taxonomy (NCBI): domain Eukaryota; kingdom Metazoa; phylum Chordata; class Amphibia; order Anura; family Bombinatoridae; genus Bombina; species Bombina bombina. Next base: position 692,828,172 of record NC_069500.1, read on the forward strand.
TTTTTGGAAAATGGTAAAACACATGTTTCTTTATTTTTAGTAGAATCTAAATACCAATTTTCAGGTCTGTAACATCTTTGGTTTTTGAGATATAGGTATCCTCATAAATCACCCCCCTTCTCACCCCCCCTTAAGTGGATACAAATATACATATGTGCATTGGAGCCCTTTCAAGTAAAAACCATAAAACTTGAAAAAACATTTTTATTCAATATTAATATTTAATAATGTTTTTAACTGTATTTACTATAAATATTTCACATTCCAATGTTCTTCACATAGAGGAATATGTTCTAACTATTTTTAAAATGATATTACTATATATGTCTGTATATGGCAATACCCGGGTGGCATTATGAAGTAGCCGGGTGGCATTATGAAATACTTTCACAAAGGATACAGCATGTAAGACTCGAAGTGGCTTGCAAAACAGGAGAATAGAAGTTAGGTTAAAACGTCCTTTTTATTGGATATACAGGTAAAAATCATAAGGCACAGCAACACAGATTTTACCACAGCTGACGCGTTTCCTGCCTCAACAGCACTTCATCAGAGCTGATTAACAGGTGTGTATAGCTTGCCTTTATACCTCTAGGAGGTGTATTCATAAACCAAGCAAGCTTAAGATTCACTTTACGGAATACCAGGTATAAAGAAAATAAAAAAATACAAAGAATAGCACACCAATTGGAACAAGTCAAGTTAATTGCACAGTATTGTAGATCTCATAAAAACAATAAACAAAAAACTAAGAACAAAGCGATGTTAAACACCAATAGATGAAATTCATACTAGTAAATTCATACGGCGAGATTACAAGTTTTGCGTTAGAGGCTATGCGGTGCTAACGAGCATTTTTCTCTCACCGCTCACTTACATACAGCGCTGGTATTACGGGTTTTTACAAAAAAGACAAAAAGTGAGCGTAGAGCAAAATTTTGCTCCAAACTTCACTTCAATACCAGCATTGCTTAAGTCAGCGGTGAGCTGGTCGTATGTGCTTGTGCACAATTTCCCCATAGGAATCAACGGGGAGAGCTGGCTGAGAAAAAGTCTAACACCTGCAAAAAAGCAGCGTAAAACTCAGTAACGCAGCCCCATTGATTCCTATGGGGAAATAAAATTTATGTTTACACCTGATACCCTAACATGAACCCCGAGTCTAAACACCCCTAATCTTACACTTATTAACCCCTAATCTGCTGTCCCCAACATCGCCACCACTATACTAAATGTATTAACCCCTAAAACTAAGTCTAACCCTAACACCCCCTAACTTAAATATAATTACCGTAAATCTAAATAAAAATTAATATTGTTACCTAAATAATTCCTATTTAAAACAACTGCTTCCTTTTTAAAACTGCTGCTTCCTTGAGGATGGATGTCCGGTATTCAGAACAGTAAGTCTATCTTCAGGGGGTTAGTGTTAGGTTTTTTAAGGGTGTATTGGGTGGGTTTTATTTTTAGGTTAGGGCTTTGGGCCGCAAAAGAGCTAACTGCCCTTTTAAGGCCAATGCCCATCCAAATGCCCTTTTCAGCGCAATGGGGAGCTTAGTTTTTTTTTAGTTAGTATTCTATTTGGGGGGTTGGTTGTGTGGGCGGTGGGTTTAACTGTTGGGGGGTTGTTTGTATTTTCTTTTTACAGGTAAAAGAGCTGATTACTTTGGGCCAATACCCCACAAAAACATAATTTATGCTTACCTGATAAATTCCTTTCTCCTGTAGTGTAGTCAGTCCACGGGTCATCATTACTTATGGGATATTAACTCCTCCCCAACAGGAAGTGCAAGAGGATCACCCAAGCAGAGCTGCTATATAGCTCCTCCCCTCTACGTCACACCCAGTCATTCGACCGAGAACCAAACGAGAAAGGAGAAACTATAGGGTGCAGTGGTGACTGGAGTATAATTAAAAAATTTAGACCTGCCTTAAAAAACAGGGCGGGCCGTGGACTGACTACACTACAGGAGAAAGGAATTTATCAGGTAAGCATAAATTATGTTTTCTCCTGTTAAGTGTAGTCAGTCCACGGGTCATCATTACTTATGGGATACCAATACCAAAGCTAAGTACACGGATGAAGGGAGGGACAGGCAGGATCTCTATACGGAAGGAACCACTGCCTGAAGAACCTTTCTCCCAAAACCAGCCTCTGAAGAAGCAAAAGTGTCAAATTTGTAAAATTTGGAAAAAGTATGAAGAGAAGACCAAGTTGCAGCCTTGCAAATCTGTTCAACAGAGGCCTCGTTCTTAAAGGCCCAAGTGGAAGCCACAGCTCTAGTAGAATGAGCTGTAATCCTTTCAGGAGGTTGCTGTCCAGCAGTCTCATAGGCTAAGTGTATTATGCTACGAAGCCAAAAGGATAGAGAGGTAGCAGATGCTTTTTGACCTCTCCTCTGTCCAGAATAAACGACAAACAGGGAAGAAGTTTGTCGAAAATCTTTAGTTGCCTGTAAATAAAATTTCAGGGCATGGACTACATCTAGATTGTGCAGAAGTCGTTCCTTCTTTGAAGAAGGGTTAGGACACAATGATGGAACAACAATCTCTTGATTGATATTCTTGTTAGTGACTACCTTAGGTAAGAACCCAGGTTTAGTACGCAGAACTACCTTATCTGAATGAAAAATCAGATACGGAGAATCACAATGTAAGGCTGATAATTCAGAGACTCTACGAGCCGAGGAAATAGCCATTAAAAACAGAACTTTCCAAGATAACAGCTTGATATCAATGGAGTGAAGGGGTTCAAACGGAACACCCTGTAAAACGTTAAGAACTAAGTTTAAGCTCCACGGCGGAGCAACAGATTTAAACACAGGCTTAATCCTGGCCAAAGCCTGACAAAAAGCCTGAACGTCTGGAACTTCTGACAGACGCTTGTGTAAAAGGATGGACAGAGCTGAGATCTGTCCCTTTAACGAACTAGCAGATAAACCCTTTTCTAAACCTTCTTGTAGAAAAGACAATATCCTAGGAATCCTAACCTTACTCCATGAGTAACCCTTGGATTCGCACCAGTGTAAGTATTTACGCCATATCTTATGGTAAATTTTCCTGGTAACAGGTTTCCTAGCCTGTATTAAGGTATCAATTACTGGCTCCGAAAATCCACGCTTTGATAAAATTAAGCGTTCAATTTCCATGCAGTCAGCTTCAGAGAAATTAGATTTTGATGTTTGAAAGGACCCTGAATTAGAAGGTCCTGTCTCAGAGGCAGAGAACAAGGTGGACAGGATGACATGTCCACTAGATCTGCATACCAGGTCCTGCGTGGCCACGCAGGCGCTATTAGAATCACTGATGCTTTCTCCTGTTTGATCCTGGCAATCAAACGAGGAAGCATCGGGAAGGGTGGAAACACATAAGCCATCCTGAAGGTCCAAGATGCTGTCAAGGCATCTATCAGGACCGCTCCCGGGTCCCTGGACCTGGACCCGTAACGAGGAAGCTTGGCGTTCCGGCGAGACGCCATGAGATCCATATCTGGTTTGCCCCAACGTCGAAGTATTTGGGCAAAGACCTCCGGAGGAAGTTCCCACTCCCCCGGATGAAAAGTCTGGCGACTTAGGAAATCCGCCTCCCAGTTGTCCACTCCTGGGATGTGGATCGCTGACAGGTGGCAAGAGTGAGACTCTGCCCAGCGAATTATCTTTGAGACTTCCATCATCGCTAAGGAACTTCTTGTCCCTCCCTGATGGTTGATGTAAGCCACAGTCGTGATGTTGTCCGACTGAAACCTGATAAACCTCAGAGTTGCTAACTGAGGCCAAGCCAGAAGGGCATTGAGAACTGCTCTCAATTCCAGAATGTTTATTGGAAGGAGACTCTCCTCTTGAGTCCATGATCCCTGAGCCTTCAGGGAATTCCAGACAGCGCCCCAACCTAGTAGGCTGGCGTCTGTAGTTACAATTGTCCAGTCTGGCCTGCTGAAGGGCATCCCCCTGGACAGATGTGGCCGAGAAAGCCACCATAGAAGAGAATCTCTGGTCTCCTGATCCAGATTCAGCGTAGGGGACAAATCTGAGTAATCCCCATTCCACTGACTTAGCATGCACAATTGCAGCGGTCTGAGGTGCAGGCGTGCAAAAGGAACTATGTCCATTGCCGCTACCATTAAGCCGATTACCTCCATGCATTGAGCCACTGACGGGTGTTGAATGGAATGAAGGGCACGGCAAGCATTTAGAAGCTTTGTTAACCTGTCCTCTGTCAGGTAAATTTTCATTTCTACAGAATCTATAAGAGTCCCCAAGAAGGGAACTCTTGTGAGTGGTAAGCGAGAACTCTTCTCCTCGTTTACTTTCCACCCATGCAATCTTAGAAATGTCAGTACTAACTCTGTATGAGACTTGGCAGTTTGAAAGCTTGACGCTTGTATCAGAATGTCGTCTAGGTACGGAGCTACCGAAATTCCTCGCGGTCTTAGTACCGCCAGAAGAGAGCCCAGAACCTTTGTAAAGATTCTTGGAGCCGTAGCCAACCCGAAGGGAAGAGCTACAAACTGGTAATGCTTGTCTAGGAAGGCAAACCTTAGATACCGGTAATGTTCTCTGTGAATCGGTATGTGAAGGTAAGCATCCTTTAAATCCACTGTGGTCATGTACTGACCTCTTTGGATCATGGGTAAGATTGTCCGAATAGTTTCCATCTTGAATGATGGAACTCTTAGGAATTTGTTTAGGATCTTTAAATCCAATATTGGTCTGAAGGTTCCCTCTTTTTTGGGAACCACAAACAGATTTGAGTAAAACCCTTGTCCGTGTTCCGACCGCGGAACTGGATGGATCACTCCCATTAGTAAAAGGTCTTGTACACAGCGTAGAAACGCCTCTTTCTTTATCTGGTTTGTTGACAACCTTGAAAAGGTGAAATCTCCCTTGTGGAGGAGAAGCTTTGAAGTCCAGAAGATATCCCTGAGATATGATCTCCAACGCCCAGGGATCCTGGACATCTCTTGCCCAAGCCTGGGCGAAGAGAGAGAGTCTGCCCCCCACTAGATCCGTTACCGGATCGGGGGCCCTCACTTCATGCTGTCTTAGGGGCAGCAGCAGGCTTTCTGGCCTGCTTGCCCTTGTTCCAGGCCTGGTTAGGTTTCCAGCCTTGTCTGTAGCGAGCAACAGCTCCTTCCTGTTTTGGAGCAGAGGAAGTTGAAGCTGCTCCTGCCTTGAAGTTACGAAAGGCACAAAAATTAGACTGTCTAGCCCTGGGTTTGGCTCTGTCTTGAGGCAGGGCATGGCCTTTACCTCCCGTGATATCAGCGATAATTTCTTTCAAACCGGGCCCGAATAAAGTCTGCACCTTGAAAGGTATGTTAATTAGTTTCGATTTAGAAGTTACATCAGCTGACCAGGATTTTAGCCACAGCGCTCTGCGTGCCTGAATGGCGAATCCGGAATTCTTAGCCGTAAGTTTAGTTAAATGTACTACGGCATCAGAAATAAATGAATTAGCTAGCTTAAGGGTTTTAAGCTTAAGTGAAATCTCATCTAATGTCGCTGAGTCAAGGGTCTCTTCCAGAGACTCAAACCAAAATGCTGCCGCAGCCGTGACAGGCGCAATGCATGCAAGGGGTTGTAATATAAAACCTTGTTGAACAAACATTTTCTTAAGGTAACCCTCTAACTTTTTATCCATTGGATCAGAAAAGGCACAGCTATCCTCCACCGGGATAGTGGTACGCTTAGCTAAAGTAGAAACTGCTCCCTCCACCTTAGGGACCGTTTGCCATAAGTCCCGTGTGGTGGCATCTATTGGAAACATTTTTCTGAATATAGGAGGGGGTGAGAAAGGCACACCGGGTCTGTCCCACTCCTTAGTAATAATTTCAGTAAGTCTCTTAGGTATAGGAAAAACGTCAGTACTTGTCGGTACCGCAAAATATTTATCCAACCTACACATTTTCTCTGGGATTGCAACTGTGTTACAATCATTCAGAGCCGCTAACACCTCCCCTAGCAATACACGGAGGTTTTCCAGCTTAAACTTAAAATTTGAAATGTCTGAATCCAATTTATTTGGATCAGATCCGTCACCCGCAGAATGAAGCTCTCCGTCCTCATGCTCTGCAAATTGTGACGCAGTATCAGACATGGCCCTAGCATTATCAGTATACTCTGTTCTCATCCCAGAGTGATCTCGTTTACCTCTAAGTTCTGGCAATTTAGACAAAACTTCAGTCATAACATTAGCCATGTCTTGTAAAGTGATTTGTAATGGCCGCCCTGATGTACTTGGCGTTACAATATCACGCACCTCCTGAGCGGGAGATGCAGGTACTGACACGTGAGGCAAGTTAGTCGGCATAACTTCCCCCTCGTTGTCTGGTGAATGTTGCTTAACATGTACAGATTTACTTTTATTTAAAGTAGCATCAATGCAATTAGTACATAAATTTCTATTGGGCTCCACCTTGGCTTTTTAACATATTGCACAAAGAGATTCCTCTGTGTCAGACATGTTTAAACAAACTAGCAATTAGACTAGCAAGCTTGGAAATACTTTTCAACTAAATTTACAAGCAATATGTAAAAACGTTACTGTGCCTTTAAGAAGCACACAAAAAAACTGACACAGTTGAATAACAATGAACCGGATTAGTTATATAAACCAAATTTAGCAAAGGATTGCACTCATTAGCAATGGATGATTAACCCTTAATATCAGAAAAAAAAACGTATAACAATTGACAATATAAGCGTTTTTATCACAGTCAAGCACAGTCTCACAGGTCTGCTGTGAGTGATTACCTCCCTCAAAACTAGTTTTGAAGACCCCTGAGCTCTGTGGAGACGTCCTGGATCATGCAGGGAGAAAAAGACAGACTGTGACTGAATTTCTGATGCATAGTAAAAGCGCCAAAATAGGCCCCTCCCACTCACACTACAACAGTGAGGGAAGCTCAGTAAACTGTTTTAATTTAAAACAAACGACAGCCATGTGGAAAATAAAGCCCAAAGCAATTTTCACCAAGTACCTCAGATAATTAAACGATTTAACATGCCAGTAAACGTTTAAAATCTAATATATGAAAAGTCATTAAAAAGCCTGCTGCTAGTCGCTCACACTGCAAGTTAGGCTAAAAGTTATATGCATACAGTATTTTCCCAGTGAAGTGCCATTCCCCAGAAATACTTAAGTGTAAACATATATACATATCAGCCTGATACCAGTTGCTACTACTGCATTTAAGGCTGTACTTACATTATATCGGTATTAGCAGTATTTTCACAGTCAATTCCATTCCTTAGAAAATAATATACTGCAACATACCTCTTTGCAGGTGAACCTGCCCGCTGTCCCCTGATCTGAAGTTACCTTACTCCTCAGAATGGCCGAGAACAGCAAACGGATCTTAGTTACGTCCGCTAAGATCATATACAAAAACTCAGGTAGATTCTTCTTCAAATTCTGCCTGAGAAGGAAACAACACACTCCGGTGTCGTTTAAAATAACAAACTTTTGATTGAAGATATAAAAAACTAAGTTTAATCACCACAGTCCTCTCACACATCCTATCTATTAGTTGGGTGCAAGAGAATGACTGGGTGAGACGTAGAGGGGAGGAGCTATATAGCAGCTCTGCTTGGGTGATCCTCTTGCACTTCCTGTTGGGGAGGAGTTAATATCCCATAAGTAATGATGACCCGTGGACTGACTACACTTAACAGGAGAAAGGCCCTTTTAAGGGCTATTGATAGTTTAGTTTAGGCAAGGGTTTTTTTTTTGTTGGGGGGAGTTATTTTGATAGGGGTATTAGATTAGGTGTAATTAGTTTAAAGATCTGTAAAAAAAAATTATTTTCTGTAATTTAGTGGGTTTTTTGCGTGTGATTTAGCTAATTTAATTTAATTTATTTAAGTGTTTTTAATTTAATTCATTTATTTAATTGTAGTGCAGTGTTAGGTGTTAGTGTAACTTAGGTTAGGTTTTATTTTACAGGTAAATTTGTATTTATTTTAGCTAGGTAGTTATTAAATAGTTAATAACTATTTAATAACTATTCTACCTAGTTAAAATAAATATAAACTTGCATGTAAAAAAATAAACCCTAAGATAGCTACAATGTAACTATTAGTTATATTGTAGCTAGCTTAGGGTTTATTTTATAGGTAAGTATTTAGTTTTAAATAGGAATAATTTAGGTAACAATATACATTTTTATTTAGATTTATGGTAATTATATTTAAGTTAGGGGGTGTTAGGGTTAGACAGGTTTAGGGGTTAATAATTTGCATACAAAGAGAGAAGCGCTCTACCAGGAACGAACAACAGCTCAGTGGCTTGTTCTATGGCGATTTACCACCCGGAAGCAGCCTCTTTTAGACCAGTGTGCTTTTCACAGAAGAAAACTTTCCTGAAGTATATCAGTCTGATCCCGCCAAGTAAGGTCAGTCCAGCGCCGAAATACCAGGCAATTCTCCTCTGAACAAGGAACATGACAACCCCAGACGACCGTTTCGGCCTCCTATGGGCCTCGTCAGTGAGGTGCAGCCACATTCCTCTAAGCACACTGGGCAAGGAGTCCACGTCTGGTTTCCCCCATCACCCATAGGGAGACTTCTCCAGGGATATAATAATTTGCATACAAAGAGAGAAGCGCTCTACCAGGAATGAACAACAGCTCAGTGGCTTGTTCTATGGCGATTTACCACCCGGAAGCAGCCTCTTTTAGACCAGTGTGCTTTTCACAGAAGAAAACTTTCCTGAAGTATATCAGTCTGATCCCGCCAAGTAAGGTCAGTCCAGCGCCGAAATACCAGGCAATTCTCCTCTGAACAAGGAACATGACAACCCCAGATGACCGTTTCGGCCTCCTATGGGCCTCGTCAGTGAGGTGCAGCCACATTCCTCTAAGCACACTGGGCAAGGAGTCCACGTCTGGTTTCCCCCATCACCCATAGGGAGACTTTATGGGTTAATACATTTAGAATAGTGGCGGCGACGTTGGGGGCGGCAGATTAGGGGTTAATAAGTGTAGGTAGGTTGCGGCGACATTGGAGGCGGCAGATTAGGGATTAATAAAAATAATGTAGGTGTCGGTGATGTTGGGGGCAGCAGATTAGGGGTTAATAAGTATAATGTAGGTGGCGGCGAGGTTAGGGACAGCAGATTAGAGGTTAATAATATTGAACTAGTGTTTGCGAGGCGGGAGTGCAACGGTTTAGGGGTTCATATGTTTTTTATAGTGGCGGCAATGTCCGGAGCGGCATATTAGGGGTTAAAAATTTTATTTTAGTGTTTATGATGCGGGAGGGCCTCGGTTTAGGGGTTAATAGGTAGTTTATGGGTGTTAGTGTACTTTTTAGCACTTTAGTTATGAGTTTTATGCTAAGGCGTTGTACCATAAAACTCTTAACTACTGACTTTAAAATGCGTTAAGGATCTTTACGTGGTAGGGTGTACTGCTCACTTTTTTGGCCTCCCAGGACAGACTCGTAATACCAGCGCTATGGAAGTCCCATAGAAAAAAGGGTTTACAAAGTTTAAGTAAGTTGTTTTGCGGTAAGGCCAAAAAAGTGTGCGGGGACCCTAAACCTGCAAGACTCGTAATATCAGCGGTAGTGAAAAAGCAGCGTTATCACCCTAACGCAAAGCTTGTAATCTAGTCGATAGTTAATAATACAATTCAGTTGATATCCAGCTAGATTCCATGATTGTTGCCATAATGTATAAACTAACCATGGCAAATGAAAATGAGTATAGAAAATATGAAAGAGTTTTATTGTATTAGGTTTTTGTCTGCTTTCAGCCATCAGATACTGGCATTATATATAGCAGCTTTGCTAGGCAGTTAACTTTAAGGGGGGATTAAGCCACACAATTCAGATAGAGCATGTCATTTTAAAACACTTTTAAATTCATATCTATTATTAAATGTATTTGTTCGCATGCCATCCTTTGTTGAAAAGCATATATAAATAGCCTAAGCAGCAATGCACTACTGGAAACTATCTGGCAATTGATGGGTACACACATATGCCTTTGGTCATTGGCTCACCAGGGGAGCGATCCGATATACGGTGCAGGTTTCGGTGCAAGTGTGGAAACCTGTGCCGCCCGTAGTTTCAGCTCGCAACTCGAGCTATCTTATATACGGCGCCGTCAGATGCTAAAGTGCCGTAAGTCTGACAAACTAGCGATGTCCAGAAATCTGCGTAAGTACAAATTTCTGGAGTCGCCAGTGACTTATGGAACTTTAGAAACTGCCACCGCATGAAAAAACTGACTAAGTTATAAAATCACCCGTTACTGTCTAACACGCCTCCCAAACATAGCCCGACACGTATACCCCTCTATCCGCCATCCCCCTCTCACTCCTAACAATAAATATATTAACCCTAAACCGCCGCTCCCGGACCCCGCCGCCAGCTACATATGTCTTACCCCCTAATCTGACCCCCCTACACCGCCGCCAGCTACATTAAATGTTTTACCCCCTAATGTGAGCCCCCTACCCTGCCGCCACCTACATTAACTATATTACACCCTAATATGATCCCCCTACACCGCCACCACCTATTTAAACTATATTACCCCCTAATATGATCCCCCTACACCGCCGCCACCTATTTAAACTATATTAACCCCTAATATGATCCCCCTACACTGCCGCCACCTATTTAAACTATATTACCCTCTAATATGATCCCCCTACACCGCCGCCACCTATTTAAACTATATTAACCCCTAATGTGAGCCCCCTACATCGCCGCCACCTATATTATATGTACTACCCCCTAATCTGACCCCCTTACACGGTCGCCACCTATATTAAATTTATTAACCTCTAAAATACTAAAATTTCCCTACCACTA